>NC_056582.1:24967175-25074675 GCF_018340385.1 Cyprinus carpio
AAATCTAGTTACACAGTAGGACGCATTTGATAGATTAAAAAGGTAGTCCTACTGGTGGACGAAGCATGTTGTATAGCATATTGACATCGGAACAGAGCTTTCTCTACAATAACAGGATATTAGCAAGACACTGGCAATTCAAGCTGAATGGTCATAACCATGTTGTCTACGTATTATACCAGGTCAACAGGTCTAAGCGTTTTCTAGAATTTATTAGCATGTTTGTTACTGTTGTTACCAGAATGCAGGCAACTAACATGTTGCTGCTGTTCTACGATGAATAGCATGCTATAGCAGAGTTAATAGCATTATCACGTTCTACAGTTCTTGCCAGGTTTCTAGCATGAGTATGCATGCTATATAGTAGTTCGCTACATACATTATTACAAGTTACTAGACGATTACATGGAAAGCATTGGTCGTGGCTTATTAGCAAGTTACTGGTGATTTCACTCATACAACTTTATCTCTTCGTAATTACTGTATTGAGATCACGTGAAGCTAGATGAATATTCCGTATACCTACTTCGGTTCGATGTTGACTACAGTGACTAACATTAACAAATAACTTATATTAACGGGTTACAAAATCTGAACCCCCGCAACTTTCCTACAGTAGTGGAGAAAATTAATGCTATTCATAAATATAACATACTAGAAATGAGGGCGGTATTGTAAAAAAAACAGTGCAAAGTAATGCTAGTCTTCTAAACCGCACGTGAAATGTGATAATCTTTCACTTAGCGGGGTTCCTTCCCTGCTCTGGGTCTCGTCTTGTGTGCGCGGACCCCAGCCCTCCTGACGGGTGCATGATCTCGGGACCACAAGCATCCTCTCCGCATGAGAGGACCACCTTCAATACCGTAAGACGGGAGATGGAAGGCATCCTTGAGGCGGATGGGGCGGAGGAAGCGGAGGAAGCGGGGAAGTGAAGACACATAAAGGAACAAACATGGGGGGAAGTATAGGGGGGCTCGCAACCACGTTGTTGCAACCACAACAGTGCTGAGGAACGGACGGGGGGGGGGGAAGGACGGTGGGTGGGTGAGATCTGAACGGGGGGCTCTGTTTTAGTGGTGAAACCGTACTACGGCATGAAGACCGCTGTAATAAGCAATAACGCAGGGAAGCCGTGGGGTACTAGTGGAGGGGAGACAGCTCGCTTATAAATTCACGGGAACCACGCGTCTTGGGGGGTATGGCCTGCTCCTCAATCCTACACAGTTTGCAGTTTTGATCAGCGTTCGCACCCGCTGCGTGTGGACCAATACGGGCCGCAGACCCAGCTTGCGGAAGAATGGCCACCACCGTCTCCATGGGCGTGTGGTCAGTGACGGTGAAGGGACTGAGGTTCAGGAGGCGTCTGTGAGTTTGAAGCGGCTGAGTGTTGGACCGAGAATCGAGCGGAGCGTATTCATGGAAATACACCACAGAGTTTTACTGACGACTCCGTCCGCCTTCTGCTGCCAGCCGCGTGTCTCTGAGAACCACACACACACACAGAACCCACACGAGAGGCCGTCTTGTACCTCGCACTGAACATTCCTGTGTGTCAGCAACGACGTTAATGTATGATGAGCAAGCAGCAACAAGGTTTTTTTTGATTCTTTGCGTCATTAATTCGTTTTCATACTCAAAAAAATGCAGTTGAAAATATTTCAGTGGTACACAGTAATTAAACCAAAATACAGTACCAACAGCACTGTGAAATATTGGTTTTAATTTAAAAGAAGCATTTTATTTACTTAATAGATTATATATATATTATATATATAATATAATATATATATTTATATATATATATACGCTAATTAACAATGTAGTAGTATTTATAGTATAAATAGTTTATTTCATGTAATGATTACTAAATGCAAGGCATAAAAAAAGCTTATTATTAAATAACTTTTTGAACAGTAGTATAAAATATTCGTGAACACACACCACTGCTATTTTATAAATGAGAACTTTTTTTATGTATTTTACTTATCTGCATTAAACAGTTTTGAATAGAACTATTAATACTATATATATAACTATTTTGGTATGTATATCATCACTTTTTTTATATCTCAGCTTTTTATTCGACAGTTTTTAGTTTGTTTAATTTAAACAGTTTAGTCGATTTTATTGCGTTTTCAATCCATTGTTATTTCGTTCAATAAGGGGCCGCATTATCTTTAATTTTATGGTTATTTCAGCGGTAGTATTGTTAAGCCTTTTTATTTACATAGGTATATGTAGTTATTTTAGCCTTTATTTCAATACAGAAAAACATTTTAATAGTTGCTAGCGGAGTTTTCATTTTAACCACGGATGGCAGGGAGCTTTATGTTAATATTTCCGGTTATTTTATATTATTCATTTGAATTTTATTTTTTATTTCTGAAAAATTATATTCAATTTAAGTTTAATAATAGTAAAACTAAAACAATTTATACCATTATAAATTAAACTACTAAAAAATTTTATTACATTCTAATTTAATATTTCAGTAGGCAATTTGGGGATGTCTTGATTTTTATTTTCTATTTTAGTGGTCGGATATTTTTATTGGATGTGTTAGTAATTTTTCGTTATGGTATTATCGTTGTGGAGGTGCGATTTTAGTGGGACAGTGTCATTTTATTGTATGTGGTTTAGTTATTTTAAGTACTTTAACCTAAACTTAAATAAAATAAGTTATAAGTTGTTAGTAATTTTTGTTATGTATTTTCCTTTTTATTTCTATGATTAGCGTGGTCCATTCATTTTTATTGTTATGTTAGTAATTTCAGTACTTTCAAACTAACCTTAATAAAAATAAGTTTAGTTTAGTAATTCTGTGGATGTGCGTGGGGTGGAGGTGTTGTTAGTTTGTTTTTTGAAATATCTGAATTGATTTTTTAGGCTGTTTTTAGTTACAGGAATTGTAGTTTCTTAAACGTTAAGGCTTTCTTTCAGTTTCAGAAATGTTTCTTGAACAGCCAATCGCATATTAGTGGGTAATGATGCGAAGTTCAACGTTGAGCACAGGAAATAAATTACCTTTTCGAGCAGATATATCACAGAGAAACAGGGTATTTTGGATTCTTTTAAAAAAAAAAAAAACAACTATTTCACAATTTTATGGCTATCACATTTATTTTTAAAAAACATGGAATTTGATGTAAAAATTATGTTGTATGTTAGATCAACTGCACGCCTTGGTGGACAGAAGAGACGTCTGTTGAAAAACAACAAAAACAATCCTCAATTAATGAAAATGGTTTGTGTAGAAGTGCACATAATTTTTGTGTTTTAAATGAAAATTCGTGGTGAGGGGATGACGCTGGCCCTCTTAAAGTGTGTGTGTGGCAATTTGTTAGTTGGGCACTAAATAAAATCGAACTGAATGAGACTTGCAGAACACAAGCGACACTGGATACAAGATTGCAGATTGTTCCAAAAGGCCTACAAAACAATCATACATGCAATGCATGTAAACCCGTGCAGCCAATGCGTTTTCAATTCGGTTAGCGTGTAAGGACCTTAGGAAATGTGAACATGGAAATTCTGCTTGAGGTGAAGGGACATAAAGGCTTTGCAGAGGGCAGCACAGTCCCAGAACTAGGGCCAAAGCGGGGGCTTACTGTATATTCAGGATGAGTTCGCGTCCCTCTGCACGAAAGCCCGTGAGTCTCTCCTCACTCGTGGACGAGAAACCACCACAGGGAAGCCGTGGAGTCGGGTCTTTGATGAGCGTCTCCACGTCCTCCACCGTGGTGGCTGTCCATGCGGTGAGGAACGGCCCAGCGAGGCTCCGGTGCGGCGCGGACCGCATCACGTTGTGTGCCAGCCGTCGCCTGGTAGGCGTGACACTCGTCCTGGTCCAGGTAGCGGGTAGCCGTTGAAGCTGGATGTGAGGCTTACGTTAAGTGCCCTCCTGCCCGAACCGCATCGGCCACCCAGTTACTGGTGACGGCCGCCGCCATCAGAGGAAACGATGTACTCCAGACGCACCGGTCAGCTCGAACATGATATAAGTCTTAAGGGTCGTAAATTATTATCGCTCCCACAAACTCCATCATCTCACTTATCTATATATATGTGACCCTGGAAAACAAAATCATCTCAATTATCTAAATACTAAAGGGTCGTAAATTATTATCTCAGTCTTAATGGCTCCGTCATTATTATCTGAAATCTTGAATACAATAAGCTTTCTCATCTGATATACTGTATTTGCGTTAGCAGGACAAATATTTGTCCTGAGATACAACTATTTTGAAAACTCTGGAATCTGAAGGGTGCAAAAAAATCAAAATATGTGAGAAAATCATCTTTTAAAGTTGTTCAATGGAAGTTCTTGCAATGCGATATGGTCTAATCAAAAATTAAGTTTTGATATACTTTTATGGTAGGAAATGTTACAAATATCATTCATGGAACATGATCTGATACTTTAATATCCTAATGAGTTTGTTGGCATAAAACAAAAATCAATAATTTTGACCCATACCATGCTATTGTTGGCTATTGCTACAAATATCATCTGTGCTATTAGCTATTAACTTTCATTCTGTCATAGTAACAAATTTATTCACATTTTTCATAAACAATAATGTATATTGTTCAGTTCTGTTGTTTAGTAATTTTGTTGTTCTGTGCTTTACTCAATTATATGTGGTTTTTTTGTATTTTGTTATAACCCTTAAATTTCTTTAGTTTAGTTCAGTTTTTCGGTAGGAAAAGTTTATGGTACCGTCAACTTATGCGTGGGTTTCGTTTATTTGCGCATGGGAACGTTCCGCGTGTTCGGGGAATTTGCAGTTTAAGGTTTTCATCTCAGAGGTGTGTTGTGTTTGTTTTATTCCAGCGTTTATTTCAAGTACCACAAACATGGTGTTGAAGGTGGGAGGTAGAACGTGAACAATAGTCCTAACTTGCAGGGGAATTAATAGCGAAGAAATAATTTAGGGATAGGGGGTTATGGTGTCAGTGTGTGCATCAGCCAGTTTCTGTTAACATTTTATTTTAAGTTTTTCATCTAATATTTATATTTTCTTTTACTTAAGCTTTATTTCAATAAAAAAAAACTATTATAAATAGATTTATCATTAAAATCTTTTAACAAGTTTAGAAATTGTATTATTTATTTTATTTTTTAATATTTAATTTCAGCTTTATTTTATTTAGAAAGTGGTATTTAATATATAAGATAGAGTAGATAGATATATATTTAATTTCAGCTTTATTTTATTTAGTTACTTGTAATGTTCAGGACTTTAACGCACTTATTTCAGTTTCAGTGATTAGAAAACTATTTTTAAGTTTTCATCTAATATTTATAATTTATTTTATTTCAGCTATATTTCAATTACAGAAAACTATTTTTAGTTGTATTTTTTGATAACTGGTGACAGGGAACTTTTAATTTCATATTTTCAATTTCATTTGAATCGTAGCTGAAGTTTAGTAATTTTGTTATGTGCTTCTGTCATTTTTATAATTTTTTTTTATATTTCAATTTAGTTTGAATGTTATTTTCAGTTCAGTTTAGTGGGACGTTAACCGCATTTTTGAATTCAGTTTAAGTATTTTAGTTGGTTTCAACCTTGAGGGAACAACTTCCCAAACCTCAACTGAGAGTAAAAATTGCCTTTAGTAACTAAATTAATAGTTTTAATTGAAGTTTTGTTAACAACTGATGGCAGGGAACAACTTCCCAAACCTCAACTGAGAGTAAAAATTGCCTTTAGTAACTAAACTGAGCATCTCAGCCATGAGTGCTGCATTTTTAAACAGCAGCGTCAAATTAAAAACAGACTTGCATGGTTACATTCAGTGTCTGATTTCAAGTAGGTACCCCCTAAAAACACATCTGATAAGAGATAAAAGTTCAAAATCATCTTCAGCGAATCTTTCTCTCACTGAAGAGATCCTGGAGCGTCTCACCCAGACACGCGGCGGCGCCGACCATAGCGTACAGACCCGGAGTGACGCAGTCTGCGCCCGGACGACACCAGTTCTTAAAGATGATCCAGTCGTGATGATGATACGCCATCTGCTCCACCGCGATGCCCACGATACGACCGGCGATGGCACCCACCGCCATACTGGGGATGAACAGACCCGACGGGATCTGAGGACAACCACAATACAAACATGATGACTCGGGAAACAGTATGCATTTATTGAACTGTGTGTCTTTACAATATTCAATTCAACAATCCTGCTGAATTAATCAATTCAAGACATTCAGACATGAATCTATATTCTATATTGTTTAAAATAAAAGTCATAAAGTATTCATTTAAATATATCATCTGCATATAACAATGTAGATCAAAAAGTATAAACTGAATAATTAGTTTGAGTGAGTGTGTTTAAGGATGAGCGTTTGTCTCTTTGGGTTTGAGACTTTAGGGATCTTATCTATGCACGAACAGCTTTTATGTGACCCCTTTAAGACACAAGAACATGTTCATTCTGACCTTCATGCCGAATGTGAAGATGGTGATGACGATCTTGAAGACGAGGGCCAGCGTGAGCTGCCAGAGGGCGCTGTAGACGCCGGGGCCGGCGGGTCTGTCGGGGATGTCGTCCACGGAGCGGCTCATGTTGGGGTTGTTGATGTAATCGCAGAGCTGCGAGGACTCGAGCGCGCCGCAGTCGTTGAACAGCTCTGAGATCAGCTCGCTGGTGCTGCGCCGCGTGTAGGGGTTGGGGAAGGCCAGGACGGCCGTGATCCCCGTCACCACGATCACCTCCAGCACCGGGTACTTGCCCAGCCACGTGGTCTTGCGCCGCCGGCACCAGGCGATGTTACAGCGGATGAAGAGCGTCCCCCAGAGGCCCCCGAACACACCCAGCAGGATGAACGGCACCAGCTCGGCCATGTACCACGGCGTGTGATACTCCACGTAGAACAGAACCAGACGGTTGTTTCCGAACGGGTTGATGGAGCGCAGCGTGAAAGCCGCCACCAGCGCCGCGAAGAAAGACCGCCATAACGTCTTTAGAGGGAAATAATAACTCACCTGCAGAGAAACAAACACACGCCATCACATATTTAAATACGGTACTTTGATGTCATACACCGATCGTTCTGCCCTACTGACTGACTCGATTCACTCAAACGGCTGATTCATTCAGAATTAATGATCATTATAAATAATTGATAAATATATATGCACATTTAAAAATTGTATATAAAATTTTTTATAAACAATTTACAGACAGAGAGTGTGTGTGAGTGCGTGTGTGTGTGTGAGTGCGTGTGTGTGTGAGAGTGTGTGAGTGCAGTGTATGTGTGAGTGTGTGTCGTGTGTGTGTGTGTGTGAGAGTGTGTGACTGTGTGTGTGTGAGTGTGTGCGTGTGAGTGTGTGCGTTTTTTTTTTTATTTGCTTATGTGTGTGAGAGTGTGTGGTGCTGTGCATGTGAGAGTATGTGTGCGTGTGTGTGTGTGTGTGTGTGCGTGTGAGAGTGTGTGCGCGTGTGTGTGTGTGTGTGCGTGCATGTGAGAGCATGTGTGTGTGGGCGTGTGTGTGCGTGCGTGAGTGTGTGTGTGAGTGGGGTGCGTGTGAGAGTATGTGTGTGTGGCTGTGTGTGTGGTAGAGTATGGTGTGTGTGTGTGTGCGTGGGTGTGTCAGTGTGTGCGTGTGTGTGTGCAAGTGTGTGTGCGTGTGTGTGTGAGAGTGAGTGTGTGTGTGGGTGCGTGCGCGTGTGTGTGTGTGTGTGTGTGGGTGCGTGCGCGTGTATGTGTGTGGTGTGTGTGTGTGTGGTTGTGTGTGTGTGTGTGTGTGTGTGTGTATGTTTGCACCTCCTCCAGACTGAACAGAACTCCTCCGATTGGAGCTCCAAATGCAACAGACACTCCTGCGGCCGCAGCTGCCGACAAAACCTGAAACAAACGAATGCAGGAGAGGATTTCAGCACATTGCCTTGACTCCTGTCTCCCATCAGTCACGTCTCGTGCAGCATGCAGATGTGCGCACCTCTCTGCGTTTGCCCTCGTTCTTGCTGTATTTGGAGAAGAGGCTGCAGAACAGGTTTCCGCAGCAGCAGGCGACGTGCACGAGCGGCCCTTCCTTCCCCAGACTGAGGCCAGACGACACGGCCAGCACCAGCGTCACCGTCTTTATGAGCAGCGTCCACTTGCCCAGATACCCGCGGATGATGAAGCCGCTCAGGATCGTCTTTATCTGGAACGACACACACACTCAGTCCTCCTGGACACTTATTTAACAGCTCCATTGCAGATAGCTCTCTCAGCTTTGCTTCTGCACCTCTGGTATTCCTGATCCGCAGGCGTACGGAGCGAACACTCGCACCAGAGACACGGCCAGGAAGGAGAAGAAGAGCGCCCACAGCACGTACAGGAAGTAGTTCAGCAAGTACACGCCTGCGCCCTGATGACAGAATCACACAGACGTCAGAGTGTGAAGGGGACCACTAACAAGGGCTGCACGATATGAGGGGAAATAAAAAAAAAAAAAATCCAAGTTCGCTGTGCATGTTTGTAGGGCTTATTATATGTATATCAATATGATTATAATAATAATAATTATTATTATTACTAAATAAAAAATATATTAAACAAAATTAGAAATATATATTCCACTGTAAAGTTGTTGTTGTTTTTTTTAGATTTTAAAGAAACTAATTAGAAGTTATTTAATTTTTTTAAGAGATTTATTTAGATTGATTTAATTTTTCTGATAAAACTTGTGATTGTGATTTAAAAAATTCCAGCTTTTTGTGATTATAGATCAATATGACTGTGATAATAAATACTATTTTTTTTTTTTAGTAGTAGTAGTATAAAATAAAAATATAAAAAATAAGAAATATTACCGTTGTATATGTTGTATATGTATATGATTATATATCAATATGACAATAAGTGATTATATAATAAGAATAATCATAATATATATGATGGATATATTAAAAATAATAATCTTAATAATAATTATTATTATTATTACTACTCCTACTAATACTAAATAAAAAACATTAAAGAAAATAAGAAATATTACAATTGTAATTTCACTGTAAAATAAAAAATATATTATTGACGAAATATAATATTAAATAATAATAATAATTTTATACTACAGTGCAACTTTATTTTGGTAGAAATATATTTATTAAATTAATTTATTTAAATTAAAGCTTTAGTGATTTGATAATTGCACTAAGCCATACTGCATTTCTGGTTTTATTCCGTGCAGCCCTAGGACAAACCCAAAAAAGTACTGCATAAAAATGAGTTTGAACTTGTTAATATCTCTGCTGTACCTCTGTGTATCCCGTCATCAGTTCGGCCCATTTCTGCCACTGAGGACATTTGTCTCTGTCAGCGAAGGTGGTCTCATTGGACGTCCAGCAGCACTGCTCATGACTGTACCAAAGCGCAGACAGACACACGCCTTCCTTCAGATCCGTCATCCAATCAACAGCCAGATCGATCACCCCGGCCAGCGTGCCTGGAGAGACCAGAGACGTTACAAGCTGAAAGAGTTTGGGTCAGTGGTATGATCGTGATGTGTCCTGGTCACAAGTGATGTGGGGAGTGGCCCTGATGGTCAATGATGTGATGAGTGGGCGTGTCTCTGGTTCAGTGATGTGATGAGTGGGTGTGTCTCTGGTCAATGATGTGATGAGTGGGTGTGTCTCTGTGTCAGTGATGTGATGAGTGGGTGTGTCTCTGGTCAATGATGTGATGAGTGGGCGTGTCTCTGGTTCAGTGATGTGATGAGTGGGTGTGTCCTCTGGGGTCAATGATGAGTGATTGAGTGGGTGTGTCTCTGGGTCATGATGTGAGAGTGGGACGTGTCTCGGTGTCAGTGATGTGATGAGTGGGCGTGTCTGTGTCAGAGAGGTAGCATGAGTGGGTGTGTGTCTCTGTGTCAGAGATGCGAGATTGTGGGGCGGGTGTCTCTGTGGTCATGATGGAGTGGGCGTTGTCTTTCAGTGATGTGTCATGTGGGTGTGGCTACATGTGTTCATGATGTGCAGAGGTGGGGCAGTGTCGTCTGGTTCACAGTGATGGATGAGTGATGAATGTGTGTCTGGTCAATGATGTGATTATTTCTCTTTGTCATTTAAGTTATGTGATCAGTGTCCCTGTGTCATTTATATTAATATTATCATTTCTCTTTCATATATCAGAAAGATCATGCATTTCTAGACGTGGTGAGGGGGAGCTGTGTCAGAGAGGTCATGAGTGGGCGTGTCTGTGTTCAGAGAGTCCATGATTGTGTGGGGTCAGTGTCTCTGTGTCAGAGGAAGTGATGAGTGGGTGGTGTTCGTGTGTCAGTGAGGTGATGAGTGGGTTGATGCTATGAGTGGAGAGGTCATGAGTGGGCGTATGTCTGTGTTCAGGAGAGGTCATGAGTGGGCGGGTCTGTGTCAGGCGGCAGAGAGGTGACGACGTGGGCGTGTCCTGTGTCAGAGAGGTCATGATGGGCGGTGTCTGTGTCAGAGAGGTGCATGAGTGGGTGTGTCTCTGTTCATGATGTGATGAGTGGGCGTGTCTGTGGTCAGAGAAGGTCATGAGTGGGGTGTGTCTCGCATGAGTCAGTGGTAGGTCATGAGTGAAGTGGGTGGGAGCGTGTCTGTGTCAGAGAGGTCATGAGTGGGCGTGTCAGAGAGTGTGGCAGAGAGGGCGTCTGTGGGTCGAGTGGTGAAGTGGGCGTGTCTGTGTCAGAGAGGTCATGAGTGGGTTTCATCTCCATTTAAGCGATGAGATGACTTGTCTCTGTGTCACAGAGAGGTCTCTCTCAGACAGTTAAGTCATGAGTGGGCGTGTCTGTGTCAGAGAGGTCATGAGTGGGCGTGTCTGTGTCAGAGAGGTCATGAGTGGGTGTGTCTCTGTGTCAGTGATGTGATGAGTGGGCGTATCTCTGTCAGTGATGTGATGAGTGGGTGTGTCTCTGTGTCAGTGATGTGATGAGTGGGCGTGTCTGTGTCAGAGAGGTCATGAGTGGGGGTGTCTCTTTCAAAACGGTCATGAGTGGGTGTGTCTCTGTGTCAGTGATGTGATGAGTGGGCGTGTCTGTGTCAGAGAGGTCATGAGTGGGCATGTTTCTTTCAAAACGGTCATGAGTGGGTGTGTCTCTGTGTCAGTGATGTGATGAGTGGGCGTGTCTGTGTCAGAGAGGTCATGAGTGGGCGTGTCTCTGTGTCAGTGATGTGATGAGTGGGCGTGTCTGTGTCAGAGAGGTCATGAGTGGGCGTGTCTGTGTCAGAGAGGTCATGAGTCGTGTGTCTGTGGAGAGGTCAATGAGTGGGTCTGTCTGTCAGGGATGTGATGAGTGGGGCGTGTCTGTGTCATAGAGGTCATGAGTGGGCGTGTCTCTTTCAGAGCGGTCATGAGTGGGTGTGTCTCTGTGTCAGTGATGTGATGAGTGATCCTGTGAGATATGTGATTGTTGTCATATTTCTATAATAATCTAAAATACATGTTTATATTATAGTAAAAATGGATGATAAATACACCTTTCATATGGAATTAAATAGCAAGCACTTTGAGTGTCTTCTTCATCATATTTATTTTCATATAAAAGCAAAAGAACTGAAATGATATTTATTAGCAACACAGCACGTGAGTGTGAATAAAGCGATATCCGCCTTTGATCTCGTAAGTATCTGTTCCACTTCGAGAGGCAGAACTGTCCATCTTGACTGCGCTTATTTCACTCCTCCCCTCACTGCAGCTGCCTACATTTCAGGCGAGGCGCATCTCAAATAAGCCTAATTATGTGTAAGTGGGCGTATCTCCGATGTCATGAGTGTGTGTCTCTGATGTGATGAGTGTGTGTCTCTGATGTCATGAGTGGGTGTGTCTCTGATGTGATGAGTGTGTGTCTCTGATGTCATGTGTGGGTGTGTCTCTGATGTAATGAGTGTGTGTCTCTGATGTCATGAGTGGGTGTGACTCTGGTCAGCGATGTCATGAGTGGGCGTGTCTCGGCACCTGACAGCAGACCAATCAGAAGCATCACCAGCCATCCTGACCAGGCGTCCAGCAAACTCTTAATGAACTCCCAGATGGACTCTTTACTCTTACTGGTAATCTGCAAACACACACAAAATAAACCAGTGTACTAATGACTAAAATGCACCATATCAGTGTCAAGCGGTCCGGTTCACCTTCCGGTGTCTGTCCGTGTCCCTGGATTTCTCTCTCAGCCAGTCGATGGTGTGAAAGTCCTCGTAAGTGCCAACGTCTGGGAACGGCTCGTCCAAGAAGTCCATCAGGTTACCCCACTCAACTCAACTCCACTATAGGAACTGCACATGCCTAAGCATAATAAAAATAAACCAACATAAAAAAAACACCAAACAAAAAATGCACTCTCTCATCCAGCTTCATGAGGTGCATCCTGGGATGCTTTTGAACACTATTAAAGGAGGAACATGTATGCTAAAACTCTAATGATGCTTTGGCTTCAACATCCATTAAAAAATGCATCTAAATAAAAACATTCATATACAGTAGGATTTTTTTTCAACTAATTTCATGCTTGAAGCAAAATTCATTAAATGTTTTTAAGCTGTAAAAATAAATAAATAAATAAAAATAACACATAACTGCCCGAGTGATTATTACACTATACAATATTGCAATATCATGCACCGTTTTACCTCTTCACCTTTTCCATCACTATGTACTTTAATATCCATTAAAAAATTAATTTAAAATAAAAATTCCAAATATAATCACATACAATAGGAACAACTTATTTTTATAATTTTTTAAATATTTTATTTTTTAGATTTTTTCAATTTATCATTTTTTATTTTTATATTTTTAACTCATTTCAAGCATGTAATCAAAAGTTTTCATTTAAAATGGTTTTTAAGCTGTAAAAACAACGTGTCTGTCAGTGTGCAACACTATTTTATATTAGAGTATATTAATTGTAATATACAGTGCAGTAGTTGTTTAACTGTATTTATTCATCACAATAATAAAAGAAAAACACACAATAGAAACTGAAGCACGCAGAGGCCTTACAGAAACATCACTCAGATCAGATTTCACACGTGTATTTCTGTCTCTGCTGCACAAACATGTTAAAACACACATGCAGAAATAAACTGAAACACATTAAAGACATTGAAGAATGAACCCATAATAATAATAGCAAACAGAGCAGGTGCACAATGATTGTGATCAAACGAACACACTCGTGTGTGACGAATCTCACCATCTGCCTCCGCCATAACGCTGTTTGTGTAATAAATTAAAGCTGTAGTGATGATTTGTAGTGTTTATCCATCATAACATCAGATTTAACCGATGCAGAAGGACGGCGACGTGCAGTGATGACGTCACGGTGCGTGCGTGCGTGCGTGAACGTCAGAGCGGCGCGACGTCTGCGCAGAGATTCATATAGAAATAACATTATTTATTCAGGTGTTTGAAATTTGCTTTAATTTCTTTATTTAAAACATGCATATATATGACAATGTTGCATGTGTATTAAACTAATTTTGCATTCAGTGGTGTTCAAAGGTTTGATACAAAAGTGAAAATGCTTTTCTGCATTGAATTGAATTTATCATTTTTCAATTTTAATGCATTTTCCCCCGTTTTTTTCATGTAGCCTATTAATCTGTTTACATTTGATATTAACTTAGAAACAGTGGCGAATCATTTTTCTAGTTTATATCATAACGTTTTATTTCCTGGTTTAAGCAGCTTTTCAATGCGTTCCTCTCAGAAAAAAATCACATATTATGAACTGCGCTGCTGAAAAAAGCGAGAGCTGAAATTGATTCAAGTCCAGGTTTAACAGAGACAGAGGAATTTTCCTTTTCATACACTTTACTTTTCCTGTAACAACACAAGCAGGACGGTGAATTAGGAAAGCGAGTGTGTGTGCAGTGAATCGAGCGCTCGCTGAACGAGTATGGAGTGTGTTTCGTGCCAAAATCGGAGGACGCGCCATAAACGAGTGTGTGTTTGCGAGCGTTCGGCGAGTGTGAATGCAGCTGTTGTTAGCTTCTCTCTGCCGAGAGAGATCAGAGCTTCTGCCCACCCGTCCTGAGATGACGTTTGGACACTAATGCAGCTGTCAGAGCTCTGGACTGATTTATAAGAGCGGAACGAGGAGGAGAGCTGTGGTCATGGACTCTGGATTATGGACTCTGGAGCTGCTGGGTGTGTTTTTCTCGCTGACCGCCTGCTTGTGTTCGCTGGTCACCCTCATGTTGCCGCGGTGGCTCACGCTCTCCACCGAGCTCCTGCCCACTGAGAGCTTCCAGCTGGGACTGTGGGAAACCTGTGTGGTTCAGGATCTCGGGGTGACCGAGTGCCGGCCGTACGACAGTCTGCTGGGTCTCCCGTCGGACATCCGGCTGGCCCGAATCCTGATGTGCGCCACGCTGGCGACGGGTTTAACTGGTCTATTATTCGCCATCCCGGGCATCTACCTGGTGAACAGCTGCAGACGCACAGAGAACTTTGAAGCCAAAAGGACTTTGAAGATGCTCGGCGGGATCTTCAGCGTCATCACGGGCGTTCTCGGGCTCGTGCCTGTCTCGTACGTGGCGCATCTGACGGTCCTGCGGTTCTTCGATGAGAGCGTGCCAAGCGTCGTTCCTCGCTGGGAGTTCGGAGATGCGCTTTTCTTCGGCTGGACGGCAGGGGGGTTGCATTTGGCGGCTGGTTTCTTGTTGGTCACTTCGTGCTTGTTTTTGCAGGACGAAACATGTTCGCTTCACCAATCCATAGCGCTAAACAGAGCTCGTCCAGAACAATCTCCACGCAGGAGGACAGAATATGTGTGAGATAGTTGGTAAACACAGTTTTGCTTCTACTAATGTTTTGCGTTTTGCACTGAAATGATCAGATATATATTCGGAGACTGTAAATATAATGCTGCTGTTTAGACTTCATTTTGATTACAAATCATTTTTGTGAATCATTTTATAAGCTCAAACCCAAATCTGCACGTGAATGTGATTCTAATGAAAACACACACTACTAATTGTGAAAATTATGCAAACTTTCCGAGAAAGTGTAACTTAGAATTTATGACTACGAGGTCATTTATGAGAGACAATTTTATGCTAATTATCCAAATGTTACTGGAAAACCAGATGTAAGTGTGGTTTTATATTTAAACAGAGAGTGATTGAATGAGAGAAAGATGTTATTATTTTACCTTGCATCAGTCAAAAAATCAAAAAAAACAACAACTATCACATGTCACAAAAATAAACTCATGTGATGTATGAAAAGATCCACTCTACATTTCACAAATTAATGTTTTCGATTTTTTGTGCTCAGGAAATGTCAGCAAGTTTCAGTTTTCACAAAAATCGCAGTTTCCAAGTTTATTTATTCAGTTTTCACAAAAAAAGCATAATGTTTTTGTTTAAATAAACGAAAAAGTTTTATTTTTTTGAAAGTTCAGGTTTTTTGCAATTTAGCTTTTTTATTTTTTGAGTTAAAAAATCTGATTCAGTTGGAAAAACAATACTTTTAAATGCTTAATAAAATTAGTGTGTGTTGTGTTATGTGTTCTGAAACTATTAAGTTTTGAAGTCACTAAATGTTGTGTGTGAGTGAGTGAGTGAGTGTATAAAAACTGTGCTGCCAAGTAGCAAAATCTGAAACTATTAAGTTTTGAGCTCACTAAATGTCTAAAAAATATAAGTTTTAACTAAAATGTTTCCTTTTCATTCAAATTTGTGCAATTTGCTTTAATTTCTTAGCTTAAAGCATGCATATTAGTGGCAATATTGATTGTGAGGATCTTCAGTTAAGAAATAATATTTTAAAAAATACTTCATCTAACACCACTGGTGAAATGCTATACTTATTTATTTATTTATTTGTTTGTTTGTTTGTTTATATGTTTATTTAGCATTTTTTAAATTCACAAATGTAATATTTTTAAACAGATTTTCTTCTGCTATTTTTCTGCTTATTTTTTTACATTTAGTGATTTAGAAACAGTGTAAAATCTTTTTTCTTCCTAATTTTACATAATGTTTGTTTCAAACGCTGAAAACTTTATTTCCAAGTTGAAATACATTTTCAGCGTGCTCCTCAGACTTTTCAACTCCCTTGCATATATTAACATTATATTAAAAAAGTAAAACGAATCACATATTATGAACTGTGCTTCTGAAAAGCAAAAAAAAGCAAGTTCTGATTTACAGAGACAAACAGATCTAAAATATACAGAATCATGATGAAATGTGCAGTAATTTCATCTTACATTCATCTAAATACTTGTTGGATGAGTCAGTGAATTTTAATTTTAGTTTACAGTATAACTTAAAAGAAACAATGTGTAATACATGTTTTTTGGGGAAGTGTGACTTTTAATTATCTTCACTGCAACAAAATTGCATTACATAAAACAGTCATTATATAAGAGATATCCATTGACTTTGAAAAGTGTCCTGATGGATAACAGCACAATGTTCTTCATGAGGAATGTGTCTTTGATCATGAACTTTCTAAATCCCTTTAGCTTCTCGTCTGAAGTGTTTTAAGTGCTGAGTGTCCGTGTCCCGGGTTCATGCTGTCAAATCAAAGTTCTCTTTGTTGGCTTTCCACAATGGACTCATTATAATTTTGTATGCTAATCTTCCCATCTTTACATACAAAGGTTTGTTCACTATCAGGAGCGCATGGTGCCAACAACTTCCTGCCCACTTCCTTTATGATAATCAGCCATATGGATGAACCTCTTCCCTCAAGTCAGATTAAAGAATTACCATTGCGAAAAATATTTATGCCTAAATTTGAGATTTATGTGTTTGAACTGCATGTACAGTTTCCATTCATTTGGATTATACAGTTTGAACATAAACAAATAAACATAATAAAGATAATATTTTTTTCAGTCATAAAATTTCTGCACTCAAAAAAATCATGGCATAGTTTTTGCAAGAATATGCATCTATTTAACTAATTAAATAGTCTAATTTTCAAAATGCATTTATTCAAATTGCCTAGAACATACATAAAAAAGTATGAACATGGTTAAAATATGGCTATCTGCGGAACAAGCAATATTCAATTATTTAAAGTGTATGAAGTTGAAAAAAAATTATTTGATGCTAAATATATCAACCTGCTTAAATCACAGTATTATTTAATTTCTGAATGGGAGTCCGTTTCTGCCATGCAATAAAAAAGGGAATTGCGTTTTTTCTTATGATTTAGAAATATCCCACAGTTCTGAGAAATAATCCTCAGAATTTCAAGGGGAAAAAAGTTGAGAATTGTGGGATATAAACTCAGAATTTATCTTGCAATTTTTTGCAACTTTTTTCTCAGAATTGTGAGATGTTAACTTGCAATTGCGAGATATAAAGGATTATTATTTAAAGCCTGTATCTGCCACAGAATAAAAATAGTAATAATATTAATAATAAAAAAGGTAATTATGACTTTTTATCTCACAATTTTGACGACTCTTCGCAGTTCTGGGTTTATATCTCATAATTCTGACTTTTTTTCTCAGAATTGTGAGATGTTAACTTCTGAGAAACAAAAGTGTCAATTTTGAGAAATAAACTTGCATTGGCAAAAAAGTCAGAACTGAGAGATATAAAGTTGCAGTTACAATTTAATTTTTCTAGAAAGCAAAAAGAAAAAATCAAAATATATAAAATATAAACTTACAAATAACATAAATCCTTATAAATGAAAATCAAAAAACAAGAATGTAAACCCAAAATTGCAAGAAAAAGGCTTTTAATTGTTTTATCCTGTGGTGGAAACACTGAACATAAATCTGTGTTAACTGAGCTTGTATTTGGTCCTGCTTTAGTGCGTAAGAGAGGCCTTTTGTTCTGCTGCAGTCGGTCTTGGCACAATGTGGAGCTCAGAGAGAACTGCTTTGGCACAGACTGTACTTCCAGCCTAACAATTAGTGCAGTGATCGTCTGCAGAGCGTTTCACGTGCCCTGCCACTGCCATCCTCCGCTCTGGTTCACATGAGCCGGGTCTCCGGGGGGTCGAGATGAGAGATCCACACCTACAGCCATGGACCGAATCCAGAGACTCAATGACGCAAGTCCACTTCCTGCAGCATAACTGTTTCCTGACTTCAAGGATGTTTAATCAGGTCTCAGGAGATCCACCAGAGTGCGTGTTAACCCTAATCAAACACACCTAAGCGAGCTAATTAAGGTCTTGGGATGCCAATTTGTACCCTATCCTTCCTAAACAAGTGATGATTATGTGAAAGTACAATTAGTGCATCCCATAGTACTTTAATATTTCAGTGTGCATCTGTGCATGGTTTTATGGGCTAAAATTACCCATGATACCTTTTCTTTCACTTTTTCAAAGAATGAAGTCTGAGGTTATGAATAGCTACACTAGCAGTCAAAAGTTTGGAGTTTTTTTCAATGTTTTTGAAAGAAGTCTCTTCTGCTCATCAAGGCTGCATTTATATGATTAAAAAAAAAAAAACTGTAATTTATTTCTGTGATGTGCAGCTGTATTTTCAGCATCATCAGTCCAGTCTTCAGTGTCACATGATCTTCAATATGCTGATTGATCAATTACAACCCCAATTCGAGGAAAGTTGGGACATTTTGTAAAATGCAATAAAATCAGTAATAAAATCAAAATAAATGCAGCCTTGGAGAGCAGAACAGACTTCTTTCAAAAACATCAAAAAAAATCTTAATTATTGCAAACTTTTGATCAGGAGTTTACATGCAAACGATGATTAATCAAGGCATGCGACATTAAAACTCAATTTAATCTCATGGTAGTACGTCCTAATAGTAGCATACTGTCAATAGTGTGTACTTGCTTATCACTACTGTAGTACATGTTTTTAGTGCAAAAAAACTTGATAGATAGAAAAGAAATGTAATCTGGTCTCTCATCTTATATCCATGTGAAGCTTTTTACCCAATCACTGTTTAATAAAGCTACAAAAAAAAAAAAAAAAAAAAAAAAAAAAAAAACACTTATTACTGTCCTTGCAGGATCAAGCAGAAAAAGATAATGGAAATAATCCCTTTAATTCCTTCACTGACCTAATCATCAGGATTACAGTCGGTCTCATAATTCCCTGTCCAAGCCTTTATCTTCTTCCTCAGTAATGAAGCGTTTCAGTCAATTCTGCTCCTGACTGTGGGTTTATAATCAGATAACAGACTGATCTCAAACTCCTCATACTTTTTACTTCCCCATATGCTCAATAACATCAAGTTTATAAATTAAATAAAGTTCAATAAGAATGTAAACAGGTGATATATATATATATATACACACCTATTTCAACTTAAAAACATAGATTCAGTTGCTGCCTTAAACTTTTAACAATAATCAATTGTTCATACATTACTGATTAATTACTGATTACAAATTACATCTTACTAATTGCATGCAAATTCCACCTCTCCTAATTGATTGTGTTAGTACAAAATAGTAGCTGTTTCACATGCCAAAACATTACTGCTTAATTACGATTACAAATTAATAACGAAAAGTTTGTTAATGTATCCTCATTCAGTTGACTTTTAGATAAAATAACTGTTTTGTATTCATTTCAAATTACTGGGAAAAGCAAAACTTCACATTAAATGATCTGTTGTTAGTAGCAATCTATTGGATTACACAATGTATTTTATTACTTTTAGATTTCTTTAGAAATAACTCCTAAGTGTTGTTAGTAAAAATCTGTTGGATTACACAATGTATTTTATTACTTTTAGATTACTTTTGAAATAACTCCTAAGGAAACATTTTCCATTCTTTATCAACTTGATCAGCTCAATTGTTCCTGGAAGAACTGCAAAGGGTTTGTGAGGTGCTGAAAAGCTAACAATTAAATCATAAAAATATCAAATTAATCTAATTGTGTGGCCTCTCCATTTTCGGTGTGATTACAGTCACCTGACTAGAAGACTTTCCGAACATATATAAGCGGTAGGAGTTTTTTTAGAAAATAAAATTTTAAGAGGAAAATAAAAGGAAGAATTAGAGCAAATCAATAATTTATAGCCATTGTGTAAATAATATGTAATTTATAAAAAAGTAACTGTAACTGAGCACTTTTAATTTTTGGAATCTGATTACGTAATCCAGATTAATCAGTGTATTTATAACACATTATACAATTATTATTTTTAATTAGGCTATTTAATTGGGTCTCGGGAGTGTTTGTACAGTAATGGTTATGGTGATGTTACACGAAGGGCCTCCAGGGGCCTGAAGAGAACACAGCATCTTAATTACACACTCATCCGTCCTGAAAACAGTCTCACGCGTCTCAGCTTTGGAAAGCTGGATTACCAATTCCCTGATGCTTCACACAGGTCCCCGAGGGACATTCTCCGGGCCAGGATGGCCTCACTTTGGGCTCCAGCAAGACCGGGGCCCTGTAGGACAGAAAGACTAGTCCACTAAAGACAAGTAGGACTGATGCAAAAATCCCCACGATGATACCGGGTCCGATGGACTGGTTCACAGGAGCGGATGGCATTCGAAACTCTGCTGGGAACGATATCGTCTGATTGTTTACAACGGAACTGAGATTCCAGCACACGGGAACGAGCGCAGAAGCTCCGGTAAGAATGAGCAAAACCCCACCTGAAGCAAACGCTAATCTGATTTTATTTAATCCGAAGTAAACGTTCCTGAGGCCGTAAACGACGCTGGCGTTTCCCGTGAGGCCCAGAATCAGAGCCACGAGCATCAGCACCTGCGCCGCGGCGATCTCCGATGGCGTGTACGACTCCGACAAACGAATCCGCTGACAGAACATGATCTCATGGTTGGATAAAATCGGAGCGTGGCTATAAAAACACACTCTCCAAATACCAACCCAAGCCAATCCGGAGGTGATGACCGACAGATCGGACACTTCCCAAACCCTCCACTCCACCAGCCCCACGGTTACGATCACAAGCGTCCAGCCCACCGTCCCGAGCCACAGAGCCACGAACTGCGCATGCGCCGTGTGGACGAGGTAAGGCATGACATCCGGTCTCAAACCGCGGGTTCCTCCTGGAAAACGTCCATCGTGAGGAGCCTCGATCGTCTCTCTGAAGCGGCTGAATGAATGTGACTGCAGCAGGTCTTTATGGAGTTAATTGCTTGTTGTGGGTTTAACTAACCAAAGCCGTCTCCAAGAAACCTGGCAAACAAAGCTCTCAGACATCCCTCTGAGAGAACGAGAGACAGAGAAAGATTTAGTTGAGATCACCAACTTCCTGTTGCTCGTGATTCAGAAGTGTAATACTTCACCTAAAGGTTTGTGCTAAAATGTCATAGAGACTAAATAACCGGTGCATCACCCTTTTTGAATATAAATTTAATTTTAGATTAAAATGTACATAGATGAAGAAAGTGTATATCTATTAATTTTTTCACCTGTTTAATCATCAGAATATTTTGGCAGGTCTTTTTAAATTAGTAATGTCCAAACCAGAGCCCTTGATGACCTTTGATTTAAACACACCATAAAAAGGAGGGGAAAACATGGCATTAAATCACATCATCTTTCATTTATATATAGTTTTAACTTTTATTTCTATTGAAATGTAAAAACAATATAAGTGAATTTAATTTAAAATTTATATATATGTATATAAAATGTATGTATGTGTATATATATATATATATATATATATATATATATATATATATATATATATTTATAATATAATTTAATATATTAATGCAACTTTTAGCTCACGGCCCCTTAATGAGTCCCTTTTGCTCACCAAGGCTGCATTTATTTGATTTAAACATAAATAAGTAAATCAGTAATATTGTGAAATATTATTACAATTTAAAATAACTGTTTTCTATGTGAATATGTGTTAAACTGTAATTTATTTCTGTGATCCGCAGCTGTATTTTCCAGCATCATTAACTCCAGTCTTCAGTGTCACATGATCTTCAGAAATCATTCTAATATGATGATTTGCTGCTCAAGAAACATTTCTGATTGTTATCAATGTAGAAAAATAGTTTATATTTTTGTGGAAACTGTGATACATTTTATCTTTCGAGATTCTTTGATGAATTGATATTTAAAAACAGCATTTATTTGAAAAAAAAAAAAATTCTGTAACCTTATAAATGTTTATTGTCACTTTTGATCAATGTAATGTGTGATTAATAAAAGTAAAAATTTTCTTCAAAACAAATCTTACTGAACCCAAACTGAATGGTAGTGTAAGTAAATTAAAAAAAAAAAAAAAAAAAAAAAAAAAACCCTTTTATATATATATATATATAGAGTATTATATATATATATATATATATTATATCTATATAAGCTATATATATATATATGATGAAATTACTTAAGCATAAGCTTTTTATTTCATGTTCCCATTACATAACAGACTGTTGTATATTATAATGAGACGTGTGATACTTCACTGTTTTGCATTTTACATTTACAGCTCTGGATGAAATGCAAACTGGCTCTATATAAAACTGACTTTCAAACATTGTCATTCATTTCTCAAGACGTTTGTGATCATCTTAACATATATTTCCAATCAGTATGCATCAAATATAATTGTTACAAATGAATTATAATTAAAAATTTGAATCATATTACCATATCAGCACACGTCCAACTGATCCGTGAGTTTCTCTCGATGTAAAAGTGAATCTTCTCTCTCATCTTCTCTGGAAACCGCCTGAAACTTCCTGCTGCTCGTGAATATGTTTCTGTGAATGATTGACCACGGCTCATGATCACTGTCAACATCATAAAATCAAACAATGAGGAATCTGAGATCAGTCGCCTCATATTGGAAGATACAGTGACTCATAAAGATCATAAAATCATGAATGCGGGTGAGGTTTCAGAACGAGTCATGAAATAACTTAATTATATATCGTAATATTCTTGTTTACAGCAAAATATTTATGAATCACTTCCTTACAGCAAGACTATCAAAAATTAATTGTAACCCATCCATAACTATGAAGAGCTACAACAAAAGTTGCCATATATTTGTATTTTTATTCCAATTTATTGTGCTGCAAGTGTGTTTTTGAACAGTATATCACAAATAATTTCTCTGGTTCACAGGTTCATATTTTAGATAAAGGTAGAGATATTCTGAACCTCCCTTTCATTCACATGAAATGAGTAAAACAGCTTTCAGAATGGATCTAGTTAAGAATAAGCAGATCTAACATTCAGTTAATAGCACCGTTAGCTTTCAGCCGCAAAACAGATTAGTTGAACGTACAGGTAGAAAAATAATTCTAAAGATTCTGAAAACGTGAGCCGATTCAAGCATGAATACACTAACATGCTATATTAAAGATAACTGGAATCGATGAAAAGCTCAGAATGATTTTGTGTTGATAATCTATTCAGTGCACACAAGCAGATATGAAATATGTCTGCTTAGAGTCTAGTTTCACATAGTTAACTTAACGTAGTCCAGTCCGGTCTAGACCAGTCCAGAGTTCAGAATAGTGCGCTATGGATCAGTATAGTTCAGTACAGAGTCTCTGGTCCAGCGGCAGACTGTCCTTCAGACATTTGAGCTGCTCTTCCCCCAGTTTGATCTTATCCTCCAGTTTACGCTGCTCAATGATGAGCGCTGACTTCATTTTGACGAAGTGCCAGTAGTCTGCGAGACGCTCTTCGCTGAGGTGACTGGCCAGAATCTCATAAACCAGACGTTCCCTTCGGTCCAAGTTCTCCTTCAGCTCTTTGGCGTCTTCGTGCTGGCGAATCAGCAGTTTGCGTTTTTCTGTCAAAGTGTGCTGAAAGTGCAACACAAGTATAGTTTATTGTACAAAACATTCATAAATTGTGCTTTGGTCCATCTGCTAGAACTACTTATGTCAAATTAGGACTAATTCAGTCAAATATCTACAAACTGTTGCCTAGAATCGTGAAGTTGAATTCAGAGACATTACTTTCATGTTCTTTGACAACATGACCAGGATTTACTAAAATGAAGGAAGGAATTAGTATTACATGGCTAAGATTTACTAAAATATGGGAACAAAATAGTCCAACGTGGCCAGGATTTACTAGAACTAGGGAACAAATTTGTACAACATGGCTATGATTTGTTAAAAACAAAGGAACAAATAGTACAACGTAACAACAACTTACTAAAACAAAACATGAATTAGAACAACATGGCCACAATTTGTTAAAAATGAATGAACAAATAGTACAATGTGGCCAAAATTTGCCAAAATGAAGGAAAGAATAGTACAAGGTGGACATGATTTACTAAAACGAGGGAACAAATAAGTACAACATGGCTAAGATTTGTTAAAAACCAAGGAAAGAATAGTACAACGTAGCAACAATTAACTAAAACAAAAACACAAATTAGAACAACGTGGACACGATTTACTAAAACGAGGCAACAAATTAGTACAACATGGCTAAAAACCAAGGAACGAATTATAAAAACGTAGCAACAATTTACAAAATCTAAGGAACAAATTAATACAATATGGCCACAAGTTACTAAAACAAGGGAATTAATTATTACAACGTAGCAACAATTTACTAAAACAAAGGAACAAATTAGTACAACATGGCTATGATTTGTTAAAAACGAGGGAACGAATAGTGCCACGTGGACACAATTTACTAAAAAGAAGAAAATAATTAATATTATGTGGCTAAGATTTACTAAATTATGGAAACAAATTAGTACAATGTGGCCACAATTTACTAAAACGGAAGAATTAATTAGTACAACATGGCTACAATTTGTACAAAACTAAGAAACGAATTGTGCAAAGTGGCAACAGTTTACTAAAACAAAAACATGAATTAGCACAAAGTGGGCACAATTTATTAAAACGAGGGAATTAATTATTACAACAGCAACAATTAACTAAAATGAAAACACGAATTAGCACAACGAGGCCACAATTTACTAAAACGAAGGAACAAATTAGTACAACATGGTTACGATTTGTTAAAAATGAATGAACGAATAGTACAACGTGGCCACAATTTACTAAAACGATGGGAATTATTTATTACAACGTAGCAACAATTTACTAAATCAAAAACACGAATTAGAACAACGTGGCCACAATTTACTAAAATGAAGGAACAATTTACTACAACATGGCTACGATTTGTTAAAAATGAAGAAACTAATAGTACTACATGGCCACAATTTACCAAAACAAAGGAAAGAACAGTACAAGGTGGACACGATTTACTAAAACGAGGGAACAAATTAGTACAACATGGCTAAAAACCAAGGAACAAATTATTAAAACGTAGCAACAATTTACAAAATCTAAAGAACAAATTAATACAATGTGGCCACAAGTTACTAAAACAAGGGAATGAATTATTACAATGTAGCAACAATTTACTAAAAGTAAATTAGCACAGCGTGGCCACAATTTTTCTAAAACGAAGGAACGAATTAGTACAACATGGCTTCGATTTGTTAAAAATGAGGGAACGAATAGTACAATGCACTTACAATTAACTAAAATGAAGGAACAAATTAGTATTACACAGCTACGATTTGTTAAAACGAGGGACCGAATTATTAAAACGTAGCAAAAACGAACGAATTAGTACTATGTGGAAACTATTTGCTAAAATATGGAAACAAATTAGTAAAAGGTTGCCAAGATTTACTAAAACAAGGGAACAAATTAGTACTATTTGGCAACGACTGACTAAAATGAGGGAACGAATAGCAAAAGAAAATTATTTCACATGCATCTCATTTATACCTTCTCATCCGCTAACATTCCCTCCTCCAGGTTGTTCAGGGCGTTTTCCACTCGGGCCAGTCGGCCGGACAGAGACAGCAACAGACTGACCACTTTGTCCAGGTCGCCCACGAACATGCGAAACTTCTCCAGCTCGTTGGGTTTGCAGACTGTCTGTACGGTGGCTTCCACTTCCTCTCCAAGAACGTTATTGTCCTGCACATCCTCCTGCAGGCTTTCACGAGCCTCTCGAAGCACATGCAGCTTCTTACTTAAGCTGTCGATCAGCTCTTGCTAAAGAGAAACAGAAATGACAAAGACACCCTTTAAGAATTAAAAACATCTAATTACATCTATACAATCATCAAACATTTATACAATCCAGACAGAATAAATTATTAATGCAGAGCTGCTTAACTGAATAAACTTAAATATTTTCACAATGAACAGATTTATGCAGATTTTAAGCAATGAGGATAAATGCATTTTGAAAATCATTATTTAAATAAAAATCAAATAGATGCAAATAATTATATACCACACCATGATTTCAAGCTTTTTAAAGATATTTTTCAATATTTGTTTTTGTCATTAACAGTTATATATAGAATGCAACCTGCACTGAAATGTAAATAGTGTAAAATGTTTGTAAAATGTAAATAGTATAAAATATTTGACAAATGTAAAGTGTATGTAAATGTTTGTAATATTTTGTTAATAGCTTAAAATGTTTGTAAAATGTAAATAGTGTAAAATTTTAGTAAAATGTTAATAGTGTCAATTATTTGTAAAATGTTGTAAATAGCTTAACATTTTTGTAAAAATTTAAATAGAGTAAAATGTAAATGTATTTAAAATGTTAGCATTGTAAAATTTTGTAATTTTATAAAGGTGTAAAATTTTTGTAAAATGTTGTAAATAGTGTAAATGCTGTAAAAAGGTTGTAAAAAGTAAATAGTGTAAAATGTTGTAAAATATTGTAAATAGTGTAAAATGTAAGTAAAATGTAAATAGCGCAAAATGTTGGTAGATGTTTGTAAAATGTTGTAAATAGTGTATAATGTATGTATAATGAAATGAGATCTGGTCACTTTCATTCATGCATGACTGACTAATATGCAGATTATTGCCATATCAACTAATCATCAACTATATTTTCTGTTCTGACTAAAAGCAAAAATGCTGAACAAAGCGACAAAGTTACAACCAATCAGAACACGTTATATGTGGAGCAACCAATGAGAACATCTGTGGGACGGGCTACCAGTACAAAACAATTAAAGAAATAACCAAGCAAAAAAATGGACATAAACCTCCGACCTTCTTGTTAGACAAGTCATAATCGAGTTCATCCTCTGAATCCTGTTCCTCCATGTGCTCCTGCATGTCCTTCATCTTTATGAGCAGCTCTGCCTTAGGTGCAGATGTGCTATAATACGACGAACTGCTCATTAATGACACTGATGATGCCAAATTGTCCTCCACCCTGCAGAAATAATAATAAAAAATCTTATATAAATACAGTTTAATGATTCTCAAACATAAAACAGTCACAGATTTTAAGGCAAATACACTGTACTTGCTATATGTGTGTGTATCAGTAGAGGGCAGAAGTGTACAAGTTTTCAGTCTAAAGCTTTGACTTGTGTCATATGAATAAGACTACTGATCTAATGCTTAATGACTCAATTATTTGAGTCAATACTATTTTAGGACAATTCTTTGAATTAAGTACATTTATTACCATAATGCTCATTACCAAAAATGCTAAATAATGTCATCTACATAATGTGAAGATGTACATGTTTTTGTGAGATTGTCAGGTAGTTTACCGCTGCTGTGTATTTTTGGGAGACAACTGTTTGGAGGCCGCTTTCCTCCTCTGCTGCGCTCCCTCCAGGAGCTGCTCCCCCTTAGGAAATATTCCCTCCATCAGATCCATGGTAGTCTTCATCTTACTCTGATCCAAGATGTCCACCAGACTCTTGTCCTTCCCCATGATATCTCTGGCCAGCTCCTCTCGTTTCAGGTCCTCCTCTGAGTGTTCGCCCACACCATTGCTCCTCACCCACTCTTTATTTTCTAGTACCATCTCGTCAGTCTGACGTTCTGCATTTCTACTTGGATCCAGGCGGGTGTAGGCTATAAACGGCGACTTAGATTGCTCTGGAGAATCTAGATTTTTTAGCTGAGGCACCTCAGAGCCTCCAGATGATTCACCATGCGTCATATAGTTCCCGTTTTCTCTCTCTGAACCATTTTCTGTACAGACGATCTGTATGGGAACCTTTCGCTCAGAAGTGTTTGGCTCTGATGTTTCCTCCAACTTACTACTGCAACAAGGGACAAAAATTGGCAAAAATGATCCAACTTAAAATGGCTAAATATGGACAGATTCATAGTCTATAGACTATTGTCCTATGAGTATCTAACACTCTACTTACCTGCATGGATTCTTTTTCTGCACAGGTGGAGGTGGCTCATCTGTGAGCCTCTGTGGAGAGAACTGAGGAGAAGGAGAACGTGTTCTGCTGGCTGAGGTAACCGTCAGGTCAACGTTCTGCTTGGGAGAAATGGAGGATTGATCTAAAAGAGGTAGCATGGGTGATAACATCCCCTCGGTGTCTGATCTCTGATAGTCCTCTGAGGTCGGGTATTTGTCTCTCTCCAGATGTTCTGATGGACATGGTCCTTGAGTTCGTTCAGAAGAAAAGGTCTGAACTCTAACTTCCTGGGAGGCTCTGAAAGGGCATGTGGTTTCTGGGTGTTTGGGCTGGGCGGACTGCTGCGGTTCAGGACTTTTGTTTTTAGGAAGCAGTTGCTCTGACATGGGAACCTGGAGATGATGTGAGGAGAATGGAGGTGGATACCTGGTAAGTCTGGGTTTCTGGTTGGAGGAAAGAAGTGCCACATCACTTTCCAGAACATTCAGTGTGTTGGACTCTAGAGGCTCGGAGATGTTGAGTGGACCATGGTCTCTTTCAGATACACTGTGTTGTTGAAATTAAAATAAAACACACTTATTATCAGTCTGTACATTAGCAAATCATTGAAAATATGACCATTTTAGATCACAAGGTCACAAAGACAAGACAAGAAATCCTAACCTAGTGATACAGGCCTCCTGTTGGTCCTCGGGTTCAGGCAGAGATTCAACAGGAGACTTTTTGGGTGGCAGAGGGATTTTCTGAAAGAAATAAGGATCCGTTTACACAGATGCCAAAGACTCTTCTACCTGAAGGACAGACTAGCCCTTCTTAAAGATCATATTACCCATGTTTATGCACTGTGCCAACAGCAAACTCTTTACAACTATTACCAAAAAATACAATCTCTCAATCATCTGCTTCTGCAGAGACAACATGGTGTATCTAATGAAATGCAGACCTTGTTGAATTACCAACTTTATGAAGGTGACATCTGGGCACCAAAGACATTATCAGTATCATGACTAAACAAAGAATCTCCTTACCTGTCCATAGAAGTCAGCAGAAGGGGAGGAACGGGATCTTTCATGAACACACACTGTGCTGTTGGATTCCTCCAAGCCTGAATCCAAGATGTTTTCAGCTGAACGATATCTGCCTGTGGTTCTTTTTTCCACTGGCTTCTTCTGCATGTTCCATGTGGCTTCATATTCTTCAAATGTTCCGAGTCGTTGTTGCTCCTCTGTATTAAGGTCAGAATGGCTTGATTTACTGTGTTTTAAGGGAGCTAGACGGATGCTTTCGGTGTCTCCAGTTAATCTAGTCTTTTTCTCATCAGTAGGACTGAGCAGGGATTGCTTTGGAATGGACTTTTGGACAACTGGTTTGAAGGAACCTTGGAAGAACTTATATCGGTCCACAAAGGACCCAGCTGCCTTATCCTCAACTCCTACTTCATTGATCTTGTCTGGTTCGGAGAAGGAATGTATCTTTTTATCCATGGGAAACCTTTTACGTCCCCCAATACGGGTGACTTGCCCAAGTTTTTTGGGAAGTTGACCCGGCGTAGTTTCATTGCCAGGAAGCTCCAGATCCCTCCTCATAAACGATGTGGCCTTTAGAACTTTGGCTTGGGCTTCCTTCAGATGATCCTTGTACGTGTTGGTAAAGGAACCTTCAGAAGATGATGTGGAGGTCTCATTGGACTTCCAGATGTCAGAGTCCTCCTCAAATTCACTTGAGCAAGTCAAGGTAGCTGCACTTCTGCTTTTCTGAAGCTGGGCCGTCTTCTGTTGGATCTCATTGCGTAGAGTTGTGGCATAGCGGTCACTCCGTCTTCCCTGTTTGCCACCGATAGCATCACTTGATTCTTGACCACCTCCTTTGGCTGTTACTGATTTTTCTGCCATCTTCTTGCTCTCCTGGGCCAAAGAGTGCAACATGGGTGTCTTGTGTTGACAGATCTTGTGATCCTGCTTGCTGATCCACGGATTGTCCTGGTGGTAAGGGGAAACAGAGTTCTTCTGCTCCGTCTGGTGATTTGGTACATCCCTGGAAGGCTGCGACTTAACTCCATCTTTCTTCTTTGGAATCTCTCTTTCCCCGGAGCTGGACTTTGAAATCAGATGATTTGGTACTGGGGAGATAGCTTGAGATGAAGTAGGAGTGATGGCCTGTTTGTTGTAACCTTTGGAGCTCTTGTTCTCAGGTACACTGAGGTATGACTGTGGATACTTTGTCTTCACAACCTTTTGAGAACCAACAAAGCTTCTGTCTGTGGCACCTCGAGTGGTTCCCGTTTCAGACTTCCATTCATCTTCCATCCAACCCTGTGTAGGTGATTCCAGGGATGGCTGCTGGGCAGTGATGCAGTAGTAACGGAAATGAGCCTGGCCATCATGATTAGGATCAAAGGCCATGGAGGTTCTGGCTTGGTTTTGACTGCCAGTGTTGGTGGGCAGATCTTGAAGGCTTCGGTAGTAGCTCCCAATGCTCTGGGTCTTAGGTGAACATGTATCATTGGGGTATACAGAAAAGGTACTTTCATCGCTGTGCTGTCTCTGATGCTGAAGTTCATAAGAAAATGGGTTCTGGCCTTGTCTAACATCAGTGCTTGACTTGGAAAAGGGTTTGGTTGGGTTTAGCTGATTTGGGTAGTCCACAACCGAAAGATACGGCTTAAGAAAATCCTTCTTTGGAGGTGGGTTGTAGCTGTGTCTCACTTCATCCCCGTCCAACTGTCGGTCCAAAGCTCTGCAGTGAGTTTTCTGTGGTGGATACACAGAAATTCCTTCAGGGAATGATCCCACCAAGCTCTTCTCATGAACTCTGGTGGCAGTGAAACTATCACTACGCAAGGGTGGAGAAGGTGCTTGAGTAGTAGACATCTTGTTCTCAGGAATATGCCACACAGGTCTATGGTTTGATCTTCCAGTGGAGGAGAATTTGGAGCTAGCTTGCTCCTCCACGCTGGGACTCACTCGTCCCCCGCTGCCCATGGGGATCTGCAGGTATCTATAGCAGTCACTGGAAACTCCTAAATTACTGGGAGTGCCTCTGTAAAACATCCCTTCTGTGCTAGTGACACACCGAGGTGCACTGATGTCATCTGTGCCTGGCAAAAACATGTTACATGCAGAATTAGGTTTCTTGATGGCACTCTCAAGCACTGGGTGATCTGCTCCACCATTGGGTTTGCTCGATAATGGCTGCTCTTTTGAGAAAGCGTGAGATAAGGGCTTTACACTTTCCATATTTCCCACAGAGCTGAACTGGCAGGGTACTTGCCGCAGATTGGTCTGTCTCCAACAGCTGGTGAAGTCGTCTGAAAGTGACCTGGTAAAAAACAAAAACTAATGATGTTGATTAAGTTCAATTTGAATCAATTGCATATAAACCATCAGAATGCACGAACCCTGCATCATATTTTGTCTGCCAGATGGGGTCAGGTACAGGGTTGGGCTCAGATTTGGGGGTGTCGGTGGTAGGGTTATCCGTGGATTTAGCGGAGTACCACGAATGGGGTCTACATGATGATTCATTCCTCCTGAAATAAAAATAGAAATCTTTACTAGGTAAAACCAATTTTAGCTTCAGATTACAGCATTGTGAAATTGTCAGAAAGAAAGGCTACGCTTCCAGTTTGGTCTTATTCTAGAAATCGCAACAGTACTTTGCGTATCACTATGCAAGTGGTTAAAAATAAGGACAAATGAACATTTGAAGTGGATAAATAGAAATAAATAATATTACATCTAATAAATAAATTTAAATCTACATATGATAAACATCATGAATACAGAATTTTACCGTATTAAGTACCAGCCCCATGTCTAAATGGCCCATTTGATTATATGTCACAATATTAATTTTATTAATTTATGAAATATTAAATAATAAAATGCAATTAATTTATTCAAAATAAAATTAATACTGATAAGCTTAATTAAGATATTAAGCATCAGATTAATTCAGAATATCAGGAATATTTCTGCTCCAAGAGATGTGTTTTAAATTTTAAATATCATGAATTGTGAATAACATAATGCCATTCTTTTGTAGAATATAAATTTCATGATAATCACTCATTAAGCAGCAAGTGACGTACCCTTTGGAGCGGTTTTTCCTGAAATGCATATGAGGTGGAAAAGGAGGGGAAAAATCAGATTTACACAATAAACACAAGCAGATTATTTGTTTATTTCTTACACCACTTATCAACAAGACAGCAGGAAACACTGAAGATGCTGCACTGATGCTCACAGGTTCTACAGAAGCCAGTGGAAATGACACACGATAATCAGCTTAAGCGTATAATCCCCATCTTGCACGTGAACAGCACAGCTACAGCTAAGACAGCACATGGCAAAGGATGTGATACTCGGGTCTGCCCGGGACGGACAGCTGATGGGTGATCACTACAGGGTCACGCAGGGCTGGGGTCACGAGACAGAGGCCAATGGCTGCACGATACCTCATAGAACTTCTCAAAATCTTGGTGAGAAAGTTCCTGGCCACATGCACTTCACTTTCTGCAGGCATTGTTTGTGTTACAATATCCACCATTTTTACTTTCCTGTGCAACAAGGAGGAGAAAACACAATATATGCTGTAGAACAAATGTATCATAAAAGATTATGAATTGTTGTACAATAAATATTAATTTTAGAATTATTTAAAATGAAATAATATAAAGTAAATAATATATATATATATATTATATATAATATATATATATATAATATATATATATATATATATATATATATATATAAATTAACTTGTATTTTTTATTTACTTTATATTATTTAATTTAATAAATAATATAAAGTATTTTTTTACAGTGTATATATATATATAATATATATATACACACACACACTGAGTGGCTTAGTAAATGAATATACAAACAAACACACACTGTATATATGTATAAGTGACTGCTAAATGCATAAATTTAAATGTATTAAATAAAAAATAAATAATAAGTGCTATATTAATTTTTGTAAAATAAATAAAATAAATTGATTGTGTTTAATTTAATGACATGCTTGACCTATAAATCTTTAGTCTGTCCTGAACCAGATAAATGAATTATAAACTCTCTTAAAATGATTCACTGATGTTAAAGTTGTTCAAACACACACATTTGTAAAAGAAAAGTTAATTTATCACTTCTAGCTCTTGCAGCATAACAATCAAGCTAATTTATACTAAAAGTACATGATCCAAATCATAAGAAGTCACTTCAGATGAGTCTAATGAAAGATTCACAGCGTCAGAACAGTACTGCGTCCTAAACACAATATTACAGATTATACAATATTAGCCCTGTCTACTTCCATACACTGTTGCATATTTTGATGAAAGTGTACTATCATCAGTTCTACAGTATTTCTAACATAAAACAAGCACGCTTCTCTAATTAATTTCCAGTCCATTCGGGGGTAACTAGGGTAAAGCTTGTTTGCGGGTGGACAGAGGCCACCAAATGCTGAACTACAGAGGAGCGCCTGCATGTGATCAATGTGAGCTTAGCCTTTCAGTCGGTCACAAAGAAAGATGAGCAGCTATGCATTCTTCTCAATCTGTCATCTGTCTGAGAGAACCATCGTCACATCAGTTCAGAATAATGACGATCTGTCAGATCAAGACTTATGTGGATTGTTTGAGAGCAGGGTTATATTTTAACTAAAACTAAAACTGAGACTAACTTGAAAACCATTTAAAAAAGTTAAACATTAACTGAAAAAAAAAAATACAATATCAAAAAACTTATTTCAGCTAGTTTACTAAAACTGTAACTAAAATTAAAATGAAAAATTTTCATAATTTATTTTATACTGAAATAAAATAAAATAAAATATAAAAATATATTTATTTCAGCCAGTTGCCTGTGCAACATTTCTCATTTTAATTTAGTTTAACTTGATATACAGTACTAAAATATCTAAAACTAAAGTAAAATTCATTTAAAAAAAACATTAAAATGAAAACACAGAAAGAACTAAATTAAAAATTGATATATATATATATATATATATATATATATATATATATATATATATATGGGCAAGGCAACATTTCTCATTATAATTTAGTTTCGTGTTGTACTAAAATAACTAAACTAAAACTAAAATAAAGATTAATAAAAACTGTATTGGCATTCTAAAAATTACAAAAACATTATTAAAACTTTAACTAATAAAAATGAAAATGAAAAAAAAAAACTGATTTAATATATTAATTAATGTTAAATAAAATAACATATTAAAAAAAACTTTTTATTTCAGCTAGGTGCCACGGCAATATTTCTTATTTTAATTTAGTTTAACTAGAAAAATATTCAGTATTGATGTAGTTTATCTAATCAGGTGAAGATGACAGTGACTGACTAAATTCTAGCTAAAATAATGAAATCTGGCCTGATTACTGAGTATCTCTCAAGCAGAGGTGATCTTGCAGAAAAACATTAATGCATTTTAACTTTAACTCAGTTTCACATCATATGCAGTATTGTTTTTGTAGAGCAAAATAGAGACATGCATGACAACAAACACTACAAATGAAGAACAAAACATCAATATGCTGATGAACATGGACAAACTTACCCAGTTTCTTCACAGTAAACCTGGTTTAAAATGACAAAAGTCATTTATTTAACATCCTAGAAATCACTTACCTTCCCTGCATACATATCCATCAAGCAACACACACTCCTATGATTTGAAAACACAAACGAATCTCTAGGAATCTTAAGGCATGTGTGGAATGACCTGCACCTAAAGCTAATGCAGGTTAAACATCCGACCTTTAACGCATATATACGCTCAAGAACTTTGAGAATAATGCAACCGAAGCACCTGAAACAGTGAGTATGTGACTGACAGCACGTCCCAGTCAACAGCAGATTTCCTTAAGAGATTACAGACGTCTGAGACGGGGAGGAGTGAGGAGAATTATAGTAACACGCTCTGAAATCGGCTGATCTGATTGGCTGAAGGTCTGTCACATACCATGGACATGTGAAAGTTGAGCTAAAGACAAATAAACTAAAATATACACACTCAAACATTTAAAACAAATAGTATTAAATAAAAAAACATTATTATAGGCAAGTATTAAGTAAATAAAAAAGTAAATATGAATTAATAAATAAATAAAATAATGTAAATCTACTTTTAAAAATGTAAAATAGATAAATAGTCATAAAAATAAATTAACAGTTAATAAAAAAAATAATAAATAGAATATAAATCTACTTAAGGATAAAAGAATTAACATAGATAAATAGTAATAATTAAAAATATTAACAAAATAAATAAATAATAAATATGTATAATAACGTATAATGTATAATAATAAATAAAATATGTTAATCAACTTAAGGACCAATATACATTTAAAATAGATAAACAGTAATAAATAAATAAAAAACATACATAATAACAATTAATAACGAAGAAGATCAATAGTAATAAATAAGAAAAATAATATTAACAAAGAATGTAAATCTACTTATGATAAATAAATATGATGAATACAGAATTGTACAGTTTTAAGTACCAGTCTTCTTTTGGATTCTGTCACCATATTCAGAGGCACAAAATAACAAATCATGTTTGTTTGAATTATAAAAGGAAATATATTCTTTGAAAATAAAATGTTGAAGTTAAAGGGGTTAAGAAAACATCAAGTATCATTCAAAACTTTATTGGCATTATTTTTTCAACTCTTCACTCAAATTGGTAAAACATGCTATTTAAAAATTAAATTAAATAAGATTAAATAAATTAAAAATGTAAAATTAAATTAAAATGTAAAAGAGGTGCTATCAGACTCGCACTCGCGTATAGATGTGATCTAAATTGCGATTTTCTACAAAAACTGACTTTGGTGAAGCCTCAACAAACAGATATTCTGTAAGTATTTCTGAGCGACAAACGCAGCAAAAAAAGTGATTTGACAAACACTATGAAAACAGCTCAGCTGGTGAATCAGAGAGTTAGTGAAGAGCTGGCTGAATTCTCATTAGCTGAGTCAGTGTGATGATCCTGGACTGAAGACACACAACAATAGAAACGCAGTGATAATCAGCAGCAGGATTACACCTCATACAGACACACAGAGCCCAACCTGAACCCAACACACAGGACACACTCGCATTTCAATGCATACACTGTAAGTCAATGCATACTACAGTAAGTGGCTAACAGTACAGTGACAAACTGTATCCAATCTAATGGGACATTACATGTGATTTTTGTAAAATACTGACAAATGCAAGTCATCGTAAACTGACTTTAGAATTCCTTACATTCGATGGTTTTTCATTTAAATAATTGATTTTGTTCTTAGTTTTCTCTTATTAGTTAAGTGTGTTAGGATTTTATGTTAACTCTTATGTTGTTAAATGAATGTTTATTGCACCATTTTAGTGTCATGTGTGTTACCATTATGACGTTTTGTATGTATCTTTTGTTTATTAGTTAATTTTGTTCATGTTTATCCTCAGCTACTTGTGATGAACTTTGATTTATCATGTGGTTTCCCTTTTTACTGTCTGTGTTTTATGGTGGTTGTCAGTATAACATAACGGGAAAAAACATGTATATAAACATTATTTCTGTTAAGGAAATACATGTTTTTACTGTAAATATAAGCTTAATCTGTAAAACTTAAAATCCTGCTACAATGCAAAAAAACTTTTTCATTTTTATTAAACAGATTACTGGAGTATGTTTTACAGGAAATGTAAATTTTTCATGTTTAAGGTTTCAATGTGTTACTTGCAGTTTCTTTGTATTTGTTTGTGAAATTTACTAGCAATTTAGGAGAATTTCTTTCAAGCAGCTGCCATTTTTTACCATAAATTCAATTGTTTTTTTATAGTGCATGTATTATCTGAGGCAGATTTTAGCTAATAAATATATTCCTATAAAAAGAACTATGGCAGTACAATAATTACACCTGCGCAAAATTAATGTTTTAATTAGTTGTTCCTCAAATAATCCATCAAATGAGTATGATGTGAAGCTAAAAGCTAATAAGCTTTAAAAAAAAGCCTGAGAAAAGAAACTTTTTTTCACAAAACAAGTTAAAGAATGTTAAAGGCAAAACAATAACAGTGAGGTGACAAAAACACCAAATGAAGGGTGTTTGCACCCTAATCCTGTACAGCTGCATGACGGAGGACACCAGCACAAACATCACACAAACAAAGATTATCTGAGAAGAAAGATCTCAAGAGGAATCTCACAGCAACCTCCACAATCCTGAGAGCAAACATCAGCGCAACCACTAGATCAGAAATAACTAGAACTGAGAACAGTCAAGCTCATTGTTTCGTCAGCACCTGACCAATTAATACTATCACTTACCTATTCTATTTTATTCATTTTTTCTATTTTTTTTTTAAACCTTGCTATGTTTACTGTGCTACACTAACTGAGACTTGTCACATCACTTGTATACTGTTGCTCTCTCATTTAATTAAAAAAGCACCAATTTGCATACATTTTCAGAAAATAAATCCAGGTTTAAAGCCAGATTTAAAATTCTTGTTTGATTTTGTTGACATTAGAGTTTTAGGTTTTACTGAGGGGGGGTTTGGATTTCTCATTTTACCACTCCATAAATTAGAAAATACTGTGAAACAGACTGAAATACAAATTTTTACTGTTTTTTTTTAGGAATAAAATGTTCTATAAATCAGTGTGAATGATGAACAAACCCCTCAGCAAAAACTTTCAGAATATAGACAAGAACAAAACTGTAAATTTTGGTGTATGTAAGTGCTGCTGAAGTGCAGGAGAAAACTATTAAAGATATGTATTTTAATAGACGTCTACAGACGTAAATAGTTAAATGAAATAATAATCTCAAGTGAATGATATATGAACAAACCCTTCAGTAAAAACCTTCAGAACATAGAGAGGAATAAAAATGCAAATTTTGGCGTATGTAAGTGCAGCTGAAGTGCAGGAGAAAACTATTAAAGACATGTATTTTAATAGAAATCTACAGACGTAAATAGTTAAATGAAATAATAATCACAAGTGAATGATATATGAACTAACCCTTCAGTAAAAACATTCAGAACATAAAGAGGAATAAAAATGTAAATGTTGGTGTATGTAAGTGCTGCTGAATTGCAGTAGAAAACTCACGGTGCTTTAAAGATATGGATTTTCACCATGTTTTTAGGTATTAAATGTTGTAGAAATCAATATGAATGATATATGAACAAACCCCTCAGTAAAAATCTTCAGAATATAGATAGGAATAAAACTGTTAAGTCTGGTGTATGTAAGTGCTGCTGAAGTGCAGGAGAAAACTTTTAAATATATGTGTTGTAATTGAAACCTAAAGATACAAATAGATAAAATGCAATAATAATCTAAAAAGAATGATATATGTACAAACCCTTCAGTAAAAGCCTTCAGAACATAGAGAGGAATAAAAATGTAAATTTTGGTTTATGTAAGTGCAGCTGAAGTGGAGAACAAAACTCACGGTGCTTTAAATATATGGATTTTCACCATGTTTTTAGAAACAAAACCCTGAAAAAAAAAACGTGAATGATATATAAATCAAACCCCTCAGTAAAAATCTTCAGAATATAGATAGGAATAAAACTGCTAAGTTTGGTGTATGTAAGTGCTGCTGAAGTGCAGGAGAAAACTAACTGAAATCTACAGACGTAAATAGATAAAGTGCAATAAACCCTTAATTGTATTTTGCATTATTTTACTAATACAGCATGTAATGAAAAGCCAAACATCAAACTAAAATCTCAAAATTGACCAGTGCGCTAACAAACAATGGTTTTGCCTGTAGTGTCTTGCCCAAAATCTCTGCAAAAGTCATCTAACTGTAAAATCAAAGATTACTTATCCAACTCTCCCTAAATGATCTGAGCTCCCCTCAATGATAATTTTACAGTTCTACTCTTACTGTCAATTATTGTGTCTTTCTAATTATTTTCTGAGGCAAATAACATTCCCTCTGTGTACAGCTTCTCTAACCAACTCCAGAATTATTCTGAGGACAAAACAAAAAAACTAAAACCACAAAAAAAAAAAAAAAAAAAAAAAATTGTTACATAAACATATCAAAATATTTTATTTCAGCTAGTTGCCATAGCAACATTTCTCACTTTCATTTAGTTAAATCGGATGTAATAAAACTACTAAAACTAAAGCAATAATGCAACAAAATTTTGTAAATCTGAAAATAAAAACTAATTAAAAATATTCATAAAAACTATAATGCTAATCTGAATGCTAAAATAACACTGGTCTAGTCCTTACAGCATTTAAAAAACAAAGCAACATTTATCTTTTTCGTTTAGTTTAACTTGATGTATTAAAATAACTAAATAAAACTTAATCAAAAACAAAATAGCTCAATAAAATTAACTATATAAATGTGTATATATATTAAACTAAACTTTAGCTAAAATTAAAGTGAAAAAATATAGAAACAAAGCATTCAAAATATTATTTTAAAAATATAATAGTATCTTAATGATACTAAAATTAAATTGTTCATCACTGCATTAATTTTTATTTTATTATATTACAATTTTATGTGACTTTAACAAATCAACTGGAAGTATCTGGCTATCATAAATGTAAAAGAACAAATGTAAACCAAATATATGCACATAAAGTACAGGTAAAGGTGCGTAAAATGATAAAGAGCAGATACCTGTTGATGTGAATCTAGTGGATCAGTGTCTGTGTCTCCATAGTGGATCGTGCTGCACACCGATCAGAGTTCAGCCTCGTTTGTTTGCTTACTATGAGCCCAAACAGGAGCACCAAAACAAAGAGCTCACAGCCAGCAGCCAATCACAGCGCAGAATAAACTCACAGTCACATAGCCAATGTACTCATCCATTTAAGCAAAGGGGGTGATTATAGTAAACCCCACAGTTACACAGACATAGATCACAACTAAAACAAACATTTGAACTGGAATGAAGTCAGCAGTCTCATATGCAACAAATCTCTAGAATAAAAGTATGCAAAGCAAACATTTTTTTATCTGGCAGTTTGTAAATGTGTTGATTTCCTTCTGGTAAATCATTGCTGTGAGTAATTGGATTCAGGGTTCAGGCGGCATCGGCTCAGATCACATGACTCTGATGTTGTAGTATTCCTCAAACTGACTTGATTTTTATGTTTTGCTGCTTGCTTAATGACTTTTGCATTTCTGTATATAATGTTTTATCCATTTTAAAATGTTTTACAAAGCCACTACAATCCAAACGTTGTATTATAAGTATTTCTTTAAGTTTAAAAATACAACCATAAAACAATGTTCATAAAAACATCCCATGATCGGTGCTATTGAGCCAGAAAAAAATGTGCACAAGTGTCAGATGTTTCAGTCTTTAGTTCAAAAACTAAAGGGAATTTGTAATTTAATTACGCTTTCTACTGCAAACTTTCAATATCTATGTACACTGCAGTAACATTAAAAAAGACTTTGGACACTTAAGTCACATAAAAATGTCAGAATTTCACTACTTTAGATGCAACATATCAAAACAAATGTCATTCATAGTAAAGAAAGATGCACAAATGGCTTTCACAAACACAAAAAAGTAGTTTGTGAAAGAAGGCAGAGTTATTATTGTTCACTAAAAATTAATCCATTAAAAAAAAAAAACATTTTTGTTGATTGAAATATTAACTAAAATCAAATAATATATAAAAATAATTTTATTTCAGCTAGTTGCCAAAAAATATTTATTTTTATTAAGTTTAACTTGAATTAAAATTAATAAAAACTATACAGATATATTAAAAAATGAACAGAAATTAACCTGATGCACTAAAATAAATCTAAAACTAATAAATATAAAATAAAATATAAATTAATACAAAAAGTAAATAGATATTTAAAAAATGTATATTAAAATAAAAATATTAATAATAAATATTAGTAAAAATGACAAAAACACACAGCAAAATTACTAAACTAAAATTAAAAAGAAAATATAAAAATAAAAAGTATGTTTAATAAAATATTAATAAAATATATAATAGTATCTAAATGATACTAAAATAAATTTGACACAGTATTTGTGCACAGATGAAGACACGTCATCTGATGTCACTTTACACTTAAATGATTTCAGTGCATTTGAACAACACACACAGATTTCACCAGCACCACCAGATGGCCCTGTGATTGTGCGTTTGTGTTCGTCCTGTAAAAGGGAATGTAACACTGACCACTTTCTGATGTGTTTGTGTGTAATATGCATGAATGAAACTGAACAAAAAAAGCTGCTCCATGACATTAGAAACAACATAAATTGGACTGAGTGGTTCTCAGTCCTGTAGAACCCATCATTGTGGCTCAGCAACAATACGCTCCATCTGAACACAGAGCATATATTATGGTCTGGCAAAGGTATCAATCATAAACCCATCAGCATAACGACAAACTCTCAGAGGAAAACTGGAATGCTATAGATCAGATCCAGAATGATTCTTACTAGGGCTGTAACAAACCATTATTTTAATGATTGATTAATGTATTGATTATTTTTTACGTTGAATCTATTTATTATTATTTTCAGATGGGTCAGTTAATCCTTACCAATAACCTTAATTAACCAACCAATGAATAATAACCGTAACTTCTGCCATCAATCTTTCAAAGTTTAATTTAAACATTCTCTTATAAAATTTTTACTTTAAATATTTAAAAAATCCCAAAGAGAAAAAATTAAATGCCAACAATTAAAACATCTATCAGTTATACAAATGTCCGTGCTGCATTCACGGTTGCTAGGATGCTCTGGGGGTTGCTAGGGTGCTCTGGTTGGTCGCCAGGGTGTTGCTATGCATCTTAACCCATTTGTTTTTATAATGTGACATATTTCCAGATAAAAATAGGATTGGGTTGGTTGTCTGGGAGTATTTTCAAGAAGAACATTTTGGGTGGTTTCGGAATTCAGAATTGTGCACTACTTTACTATTTCTTCCGTATATTTATAGGACAGAAATAGTCTGATTCTAGTATGCGATTCTGAATTCTGCCAGTGTCTCTGTAAGACAGGTGGTTGGAAGGACCTCAACGGTGAATCCTACCGTTTTATTCCCAGAGAGAGCGTCTTATGTGAGCTTTTCACCAGACAAATGGCCTCCAGTCTGTAACCGCTGAGAAGAACCGAGTTTATGCTGACTATCTCGTCACCGATCTGGAGTCGACCCAGCGCCGCTCGACTCCCGTCCTCCACCTGAACAAACAAACATCAGCACTGTCTGCAGTACAAGAACATCTACATCTGCTTTACTGCACTGCCAGACATTTTTGCACTGAAGGTTTAAAATAGCTGCTAAAGCCCTGATAACAGACCCTGGAATTAAACCACCAGCTCTTTTCCTGCTCATGTTTGACACGTTTAGGGTTAAATATGGAATATTTTATTGCAGCTTCCATGTTGGGAGGGATGTGGTTTGCTTCTCTGCCGATTGCAGTTCTGCTGGAAGTTCTGCTCAGGAATGATACACAGTCAACATCATTTATTTCTTAAAAACAAACATATTCAACCTAAACCACATGATAAACTCTCAAGTCACAACCGTTTTACTTGTTATAATTAAAGTAAACTATTAAATAGTTAATAATAATAATAATTAACATTATTATTAAATTAAATAAACAAAATAATATTACGTGTAATAATACTATTGCACAGTAAAATAATCTAATTTCGAATAAAATTAATAATAAAAATAATTTTATTTAAAGTACAACTATAAAATTAAAATACTAATATGCATAATGTCTTTATTTTCAAACAATAAACAATTAGTAAATTGTATAATTGTTTTAAGAATTACATTTATTAGACATTATTATTATTTTTATTAGACTTTCATTTTTTATTTTTTTTGCATTTAATTAAACAGTTTTAAACTAATCCAAAAATATTAAAATGCAATTTAAGAAAAAATTAAATGGATCACATGTCTGTAAAATAATAAAAATATTGTATTTATTACAATTTTATTAAATTATTCAATTGATTTAAGAATTACATTTATTAGACATGATTATTATTGTTCATATTATATTTTTATTATATCATTACTATATACTATTTTTTATTACATTTAATTAAACCCCTTTAATCTAATCCAAAAAATATTAAAATTATTTTGTATGGGTCTTATTTTAGTCATGTTGAATTATTTAATTGTAAAAATGATTTAAGAATTCAATTTATTAGAAATGCTTTTCGGTAATTGTTATTTTTATTATATCTTTATATAAATATTTACTTTTTTATTAGATTTAATTAAACAATTTTAACCTATACTGCAAAAATATTAAAATAGAATTTAAGAAAAAATAAAATGGTTTTCATAGGGTCCTAATGTAGTCATGTTTAGACAAAAGTCACTGCACGAGTCAGAAAGTCAGCTCACTTCTTATAGCTCAGAGAGTGATAAAAGATGAACACACGGGACAAGGACAGTCCAACATTGATCCTACAGGACCCTGATGAAAACAGCAGCAGGGACAAATGCTAAGAACAAGCCTGAAAGCAGCAGAGGAAACAGTGTGAGCTCCTATCAGATGCCATCAGCTGTGTTTCCTTCACTGAAACCCAAGCGCAGCCGTTAAATATTCAGCAGCTCGCAACATAAGATCAGAGCTCCATTCACATGCCATACATCCACAGCAGCTGATTTCAGATCAGTGCTGAATCATTTCCTCTGGTTTAAGATGAAGTAACGCAGTGAACGACGGCGAGCGCTTGTTTTAGTAGAGGGTTTGGACTTTTTTTGTGCAGCAGTGCTGTTATTTTTCACATTAAAGAAATGGTGAAGAATTACTCAAGAATAAGGTTACAGGAAATTACAGGAAAAAAAATGAATCTGGGAATTTTAATCAGATCCAGTTTGTTTATTTTCATGCAGCTTAATCCACAGAGACGCCAACAATAAACACATAAAAATAAATGCTGTAATGTCACCGAGTGGCTGTTTTAAACAGTATTTGAACACTTATAAATGTGTGAATGTCCTTCATTTGTTCAAGTTTCTGTATTTGCGCTCAAATGCTCCAAAATTTGGAGGAAGTATCTAATAGTGATTTTTTCTGAGATAAATTAAAATTTCAAGTTAAAATGCATTTTTAAAGAGCTCTTGGTTTACTGTGCTTATTTGTAGGGATGGTCAATTTGGCAAAAAAATAAATAAATAATAATAATAATAAAAATCCTAGTGATTATAAATAAATAAACAAATACATAAATACATAAAAGTTTTATTTGTATGATTATTATTATTATTATTATTATTATTATTATTATTTATTTATATTTTTATTAAATAAAAAATATATCTTTAATAATTTTAAATAATGTAATTAAATATAATAATTATTATTCTTATAAAATAAAAAATGAACAAAGCAAATGAGAAATTATTTATAATAATAGCATTTGCACTATATACTATTTGTATTGTTATTTATTAAATAGCATTTTTAAAATCATTTTTAGCTTATTAAATAATAATATTATTATATTCTTAATATTTACAATTAATTTAATTACTTACAATAATACTTATAATAATAATACTAAACAAATACTAAACTAATACTAATTTCACTTTATACCACTGAACAGTAAAATAAAAAAATAAAGTATTTAATAAAATTATTTTAATAAAAACATTTATTTTACATTTTATTTAACCATATAATATAGTTATATTGTATATAAATATATTATAAAATATTTTATAAAAAAATGTAACTAACTAAATTACAATACTAATATTTATGTCTTGATTTCTTCATTTTCAAATGCTAAATAACCAGCTATTTTTGGTGAAAATCCGCAGGAAGCCCTTAAAGAAAATGTCTGTGTCAGTGTTAAACGTCAAGTGTGTTTGTGTAATAAATGACACCTGATTGGATGCTTTGATTTCTAATGCAATGACGTTCAAACATTCAGAGAAGTGTGACTTTTATGTCTGAATATCTTTCAGCGACCCTGTGTAATTGAAATATCTGTGATAAAATGATAAAAACATTATGTATTATTGTTACAGTCAGCATGGAATGAAAATTCACCCGATATATTTTCTAAATGCAAATAATAGATCTTATAGTGAACAACTCATCCGTGCATGTTTCATTTAAAACGAAGAAGAACAGACTGATTTTGGTAGTGGATCATATGATGGTGCTTCAGTAAAGAGGGTCCAGGAAAAATGAAAAAGAGAAAAAAAATCTGGAAAAATTTAAAAACAAACAAACAAGCAAATAATTCATTATTAAAAACAAAAAATAATAAATATGTGTTAATAGAAAAACACCTTATAATAAAAACTAATAATAATGATTAAAATAAAATTATATTTAATTTTTTAAAAATAAATACATAAATAATTTGATTAAAATAAATCATAAAAAGTATTACAAATAAAACTAATAATAATAACGATTAAAATAAATAAAAATATAATTATATTTAAATAAATAATAAAATTATTTGACAATAAATAAGTTGATTACCATAAACGAATCATAAAATATATTAATTAATAAGTTACAAAATACACATATTAGGGGGCCCTACACATATAAAATATTAAAAAACACCTGATTGAGTCTTTTTTAAATGTCAGGAGGGGGTCTCTTGAATTAGGATGCTCATATTTGGGCGCCCTTGGCATCTGAAATATTGAAAACCCCTGCTGGAGCATGAAAGGAGGAAGGATTGTCATCATCAGTGTGTGATGAATGAATGAATACCTTGGTGATGAGCAGCGGCTCGTGATGCTCCAGTCCTCCTCTGAGAGTGAAGCCCCACGGAGATCCACCGGTCAGCTTCAGCTCCACAGACCACACTCCTGCGTCCTTCTGCTCGTGTTCTGATCCTGATCCAGCTTCACTGACCAGCGACAGCTCCTGCAGCTCCATCACACACACACACACTGTCCAGGTCGCTGCTTTCTGTCATGCTGAAGAATCTCGTTTCCTCGGAGTTTGAGCTCAAACTGCTGGACACCATCAAACTCTGGGATCAGAAGAGCAGCGCCGCCTGCTGACCGCTCACAGCTGCTTCTGATCGTATCACCTTTAGTTATTTATTTATTTATTTAAATCATTAAAATTGATGTAGAAATAATAATTACACGTCAGAATAATATCACATATAAAGTTACAAATTCATATAAAATATCTACAATTTATTGAATATATTTTATTTATTTATTTGACCAAACAGAAATAAATAAATAATGTCCGAACATAAAAAAGTTGCAAATGGTTATAAAATATGTTTTTAAATATTGAATATATTTAATTAATTAATTTGACCAAACATGCAACAATCAGTCAATTTATTCAGGAATTAATATCAGAATCAAAACACACAAAATGTTGCAAATTCATATAAAATATATATTTTTTAAATATTAAATATATTTAATTTATTCATTTATTTGACCAAACATGCAACAATCAATCAATCAATCAATAAATAATATCAGAATAAAATCACACAAAACGTTGCAAATTAATATAATTTTTTTTTAAAGATGTTGAATATATTTCATTTATTTATTTATTTGACCAAACATGCAACAATCAATCAATCAATCAATCAATCAATCAAGAAATAATATCAGAATATAAACACACAAAACGCTGCAAATTCATATAATTATTTTTTTTTTAATATTGAATATATTTAAATTATTTATTTATTTGACCAAAATGCAACAATCAATAAATCAAATTATCCTCAAATAAATGTAAAAATAATACCAGAATAAATACACAAATGAAATTTCAAATTCATATAAAATAATTTAATATTTATTGAATATATTGAGTTAATTTATTTGACCAAACGCACTATGCAAATTATTTGTAACCAATATCCTGTCTCTATTAATTTAACAAAAAATGTAAAAAAAAATTTGAGAGACAGTCACAGTTTCCTTCTCGACCAGCAGAGGTCAGTGTGAGATCAGATTTCTCCCTGAAACTGCTTGTGTTCAGGGATTCTGGGAAGAAATGATCAAATCAGCCCTGAATAAATTACACAAGTCAGCTGTTCTCAGTCTTATGTTCAAATGAAAAAAAGAGCAAATTTATTCAAACTATAAGTACAGTAAACAGGACATAATACAAAACAACACACAGCACACAAATAACGAGACGGTAATGTTATGACAGAGCTCGAGCTTGTATAAATAAAGTCATTCCTCATTTGAGTTCCTAAGAATATGATTTAATGGAATTGAATTAAAAAGCATAATTTTTGGTGTCACAAATGTGAACTTATGAGTGGTTATTAATGTAGCATTTGTCTTGTATGTGGAGGTTGTTCTGAAGTGCACGAACATTGTATTAGAAGTGTTTGGATTTGTAAAATCACAGAACATCACAGCTTGTTTTCCTGCATTATTTAATCATCATTCTGCTTTCACAAATCTTTGTATTCAATCTTCAGTCTTCATAAGTTCACTTCTGCATTAAACTCAAACACCAAACCGTATTAATTCATAATACTGAGTGAATCTGCCAAGAAGCCCAAATATTCAGTTATTTCTGAAAAGTAAATCTGTTCCAATCTTAACTGTGTTCTTTATTCTTTGTAAAACCTATATTTAGTTTTTGAACGGTAGGATTTGTAATGTTTTTTTAAAGAAGTCTCTTCTGCTCATCAAGCCTGCATTTATTTGATCAGAAACACAGCAAATGCAGTAATATTGTGAAATATTTTTACTATTTAAAATAACTGCTTTCTCTATGAATATCTGTTAAACTCTCATTTATTTCTGTGATGCAAAGCTGAATTTTCAGCATCATTACTCCAGTCTTCAGTGTCACATGATCTTCAGAAATCATTCTAATATGATAATTTACTGCTTAAGAAACATGTGTGTGTATATATGTAAACATGTACCTTTAGATATTCTCCGAAAATGAAGATTTTAACATTAATATTTCTGATTATTCTTATTATTCTGTTTTAGAAGACGATTGGATATGTGCCTGTGTTTGGGTATCTTCTCTATATTAACACGTCTATTTTTAGCCACTACTGCATCTCTTTTTTTTAGATCACATGCTATTGATGTTCTGCTGTCTTTTTCTAATACACGTAGTGCTAGAAAATATTTGACATTTATGTTAAGTGATAGATACTGATAATAAAAATATTATACCCATCCGGAAGCCTTTTAAAGAAAGAGCCCGTACCATCTCTGACAGAGAACAGATCTCAACCCGCTGCATCGATTCTACACCCACTGCTCACTTTCACTGATGCCATTAAATATTCAGCATTTCCAAATGCGAGTACATTATCATACATTTAGAGTTTTTGTTTAGTGAACTGCTCTCAGCATTAAACACAATATACAATACAACCCTTAAAATAGTGTGTGTACAATTATAATGATAATGCATACAGTTTTCGTGTAATAGGCTTCTGCACAATACATTTGTGTGCATGTGCATGTGCAAAAATAGTGTATATATAGTACAAAAGCTGCATGATTAATCAAAATAAAACCAAAATCACAATATGTCTTAGAGTGATTATCAAAACGCATAGATTATGATTTAATTTGCGTGTTTCACAGTGAAGTGCGGCACTGTGTTCATTTATACGCTTCAGGGGCTACCTGTGGTTTTCCATCGAAATAAAAGCCTGATGCTTTAACTCCAAAAATAAAGAAATTAATATTAGTATTGTGATTTTACATTTATAATATAAAATTATTTTTCTTAAAGTGAAATATTACAACAGTAATATTCATTTTGTTTAGTGATTTCGTAATTTTTATTTAATAATAATATTAATCATAATAATAATTAGAATTATTTTATATCCATATTGATTAAATATTATTTTTTATTTTACTGTGAAATATTACAACAGTAATATTCATTTTGTTTAGTGATTTTGTAATTTTTATTTTATTTAATAATAATATTAATCATAATAATAATTAGAATTATTTTATATCCATATTGATTAAATATTATTTTTTATTTTACTGTGAAATATTACAACAGTAATATTTATTTTGTTTATTGATTTCGTAATTTTTATTTTATTTAATAATAATATTAATCATAATAATAATTAGAATTATTTTACATCCATATTGATATAATACAGTTTTTTTTCCCCCAAATTGTGCAGGCATAGTCCAACAGTTATATTTCTTGTTATATATAAAACGCATAATTACAATACAGTTTTGATCTTCCTGTCTTTCCATTAGCCTATAATGCACAACACAGTACACCCAACAAACAAAGCACTGCAAAAAATGTTTTTTTTTTTTCTTTTTTAAATGCTTTTTTTTTTTTCAGAAAAATCTTGATTAGTTTGTTTTCCCCCAAAACGTGCAGCCTTAATATATATATATATATATATATATATATATATATATATATATATATATATACGTATATAGATACACGATACAGTTTCAAAATATATATAATACGCATTATTACGATACAGTTTTGATCTTCCTGTCTTTCCATTAGCCTATAATGCACAACACAGTACAGTTAGTGCATGTCAATAAAGTCGCAGAACAATCTCAATGGTATTTTAGTTTTAAATCAGACCAAGGTATGAATGTTTCCGAGCACTTAAAGGTTGAAATATAACTTCTGCTACGACAAAACAACGCCAGCTTCCCCGCGAGACGCAAACACGCAGCGGATACGTTTCCTGTCACAGGCGCTTTGTTCAGGCAGCGGACGGACCGTACCATCCATCTGCAGGGGAACCCGACCGCGCTAACAACACACGTTCTGACTCCACTCACACAAAAACACTCAATTCGCAAGTATATTGAAATTTTAACAAGTCTAATCTTAATATAAGTCACATTTGCGCTTTTAAACAGTGATTTTATCCTTTTGTAGATGCGCGCTGTTTGTCGGCCCCCCCTCCGTCTCGCCTGTTGCCATGTTCCCGGTTCCCTTATGGGTGTGGTGACGAGATTGCTGGCGAAAATCGCTTCTCAGCTCGAGTGAGGGCTGCGCGGCCCTTTAAATGCGTTTAAAATCGACTTCCAATTAATTGTGCCGCTTTGAAATTCATCCGTGCGCTCATCAACATGCTAGGGATCTGAAAGAAGCGGAGTTAGCCCGAACCAGCCTCATCAGGTGAGCGGAGAAAACACCCGTCCGCCGCGTTTCTCTTTTCTCGTCTATTTCCTGCTTGTGAAAAGCTCGTAAACTCTGATTTATTCACACCACTGGACTCCTTTGTACTGTTTTTGGGGCTCGATGATGGGTCGAATCTCGATTTAGTAGCTAATTAGTTAAATTATAATCTGCTAGTTATGTTTAAAAGCGACGAGGCGGCAGGAGGCCCGATAAACACACGAGTTAAAGTGTTTCCTGGCACGGGTTAATCCTCTAAATGGGTTAGTTAGGTTATTAGTTAGTTGGTTAGTTAAATGAAAGGTTGTCATGTTATGTTCTTGTCACAAGTTACTGTAGTAAACACGAACTCTTGTTTTTGAATCAAAGTCTTCCTTGGATGAATTAATGTGAATGCTAGTAATTATATTTCTATAAAGATAATAATCTTCATAGAATTTCATTTTAATTTTTAGAATCGCTTTTAAAGTATTTGGTGTAGCTGAGATTGTGCTGATAGTTTTACTTTCACTTTACCTTGAGATGAAATCTCAGAGTCTGTTTTGATTCACCTAAAGTTTATTATTATTTTTTTTTTTTTAAGATGCCAGCTTTAATTATTTTGATATTTACAGGGTCATATGGTGTTTTACTCTATAATGCAGTCTTTTAATTTCATAATTTTACATATTGTTGGCTATTTCAGTGTTTAGAAATGTCTAGCCGGTATTATTTTCAAACAGAGTTCAGTATTTATTACATAATCTAATGTAGAAATACATACTAATTGTAATCTGATTCCATAATACATGACAAAAATTGTAGTTTTTAACGTAATCATTACACATTTCAGGTAATATTAATATAATCGGATTATTTTTAGATTACTTTTGACCTTTCTCACTTATCACATTGATTTAAATCGGATAATCTAGTGTCATATTGATATTAAAAAAATACAAAAAGGAAGAAAAATATATTCAATTCGTTGAAATTAATGACATAAAGTGGATTAAACATCAATGTTTACCAAACTGGGGTTCGTAAAGGTACTGCAGGGGGTTGTGAGTTTATTAAAAAGCTAATAATTAACTAAATCACTTCCTAAAAGATAAAATAGTTTATTAGTTTACCTGCATGTCATGTGACCGTTAACCAACATCACAGATCCGAAGTAAAATACTTAATTGTTTTAAAATCTCAGGGGTTCTTTAAGTAAATATATTAGATTAAAGACATTCAGATGACAAAAAAATAAAAAATAAAAAAAAAAAAAAAAGTTTGGGAATGCCTGCATTACACGTAAATAAGAAATAATGTGAATTTTAATGTGTTTCAAAGACAAAGAAAAATTCTAAAAAATAATTGAAATAGATGGTTAAAACTAAGCTACTGAGTGATAATTCAGATGAATATTAAGGTTGATGCAATGTTGAAACACTTTAGTGCTCAAATGCTGTAAAACACAAAACTGGAAGGCTTTCTGAGCGGTAGGATATTTTAACCCGCTCTGGATAAGATTGTGTGTAATATCGTTGAGTTCCTCTTCCCAGCAGGGAAATAAGAGGCAATAATGCTTCCTGGAACTGCCTTTCAGTTGTATTATTATTGTTTTATATGACTAAATAAAAGCACACAGGTTGTCATTCATGTATCTCAGATCCGTAAGTTGTAGTTCTCTGACTTATGTGAATGTTTTCATGTTTTCAAAGCTGATTTTACTATTTTATTTTATTTTTTCACAAAAATCCATTTGAGCCACACATTCAACAGACGCTAAAATAGATTGGTCTAATACAGTTTTGTTTTGTTTTTTTAAACCTAAAATATTAATTGACATCTTCCCTGAAATTCTAAGTTAATATTTCAATAATTTAACAAAACACCCACGTGTTCAGGGTTGTCTGATGCAGGTAAACAAATAAAATATTTAATTTTTTTATTTTAATTTTTTTTTTTAGGAAGAGTTTTATTTTGATTGATTCGATTTTAAAATTATTTTAATTTTTTTTGTACTTTATTTAATTATTAGCTTTTCATCAACTTTGGGGAAGCCTTGGCCTAAAATAGAATATTTTGAAATGCACATTGTTCGATTATTTGATTGCACTGACATCCAAAAGGGGCTTTATTACTGATGCTAGACTTACACGAGTAACACTTTCAGGAAATATTTTCAGTCTGTAGTCACTCAGCATTACATAAAGTCCAAAACCGAGATATAAGGAGGTGTATAATTGTTAAACGTTTATAGTTTTGGTATTAACAATATGGAGGGTGTTGCTGTCCGGGACTGCTTGGGCAGTATTATTTTATAGCATGATAACACTATATTTCATGATCTAGTTACTATATATATTTTTAATAACCAAGTGGTAATGCCTATTTTTGAAGGATCATGTGACACTGAAAAATCAGCTTTGATCGCAGAAATAAATTACATTTTATAATATTTTCACATAGAAAGCAGTTAATTTAATTTGTAATAATATTTCACGATTTTTATAGTATTTTTGATCGAATAAATGCAGCCTTGGTGAGCAGGAGAGACTTCTTTTTTTAAAAAAATCATAATTATTCTAAACTTTTGACTGGTAGTGTCAAAAAAAAATCTGTTTACATTTTAAGTGTCTTTTAGTGAATAAATATTAGCACTGTCAAACGATTCATCGTGATTAATAGCATCCAAAATAAATGTTTTTGTTTAGATAATATATGTTTGTGTACTGTGTATATTTATGTATATATAAACACACACATAGAGTATATATTTTTTTAAAATATTTACATGTGTATATATATATTTATATTTTATATTATACATAAATATATTTAATATATAAACAAAATATTTTTCTTAAATATAAACATGCATGTGTTTGTATTTATATATACATAATAAATATACACAGCACACACACACATATTATGTAAACAAGAACTTTTATTTTGGAAGCGATTAATCGCAATTAATCGTTTAACAGCGCTAGTAAATATTCTGTAAATGTGCATTGAGAAATACTGTAGAAGAGTATGCTGAACTTGGTTACTGTATCCATGTCACATTTTTTAATTGAACATTCAATTGCAGATGCTTCATTATGACTTGTTTCTAACCTGATGGACACAAAGTTAAAGATTTGGTTTATAGATTATTGGTTTATAATCATGAATAGCTAACTAACGAACTCAAGTTTAGGGTGCGTCAAATGACACTCTTAGTATGAGAGACGCTGGACTAGTAACTAAAACCATCAGGGTACTAGACCCTGGTTACTGTGAACTCTCAGACGCAGTTTGAGCTTGCCTTGTAGTAGATTGTATAACTCTAACACATTCGTATGGAATCAAAGAAAGGTCAGTGAACATATGGGTGGCATTTGGCAGCATTCGGTGGTGTTTTGAAGACGCTTTGAGCTTTCCCACTGCTCTCAGATCAGTCTGTGCATGCAATTAAACTTGCTGGAATGGATTTGGTCAAAGCAAGCTGGTCTATTTGGGGGTTTCATGATCGCACGCATCCCTAGTGCAGTGTTTGATTGACGGGTGTCATTGTATGATGCGTGATTGCAGGTCCAGCACGTTCTCGTCTCGGGTGCCGGTCAAACAGGAACAATGAGTGAGTTGGAACAGTTGCGACAGGAAGCGGAACAGCTTCGCAACCAGATCCGGGTAAGTGTTTGGACCGACACGCAACCAGAGGAAACATTCATTTGAGACGAACACACAGAGACTTCTTGTGCTGTTTATTTAGATTGGTGGGTTTTGTCATGGATTGTGTTTGTTGTTGTTTTTTAGGATGCTAGAAAAGCCTGCAGTGACTCCACACTTTCGCAGGTACGAAACATAAATCATTTATGATTGCACCATCCTGCGTCATATTAGCTGCATGAAATCCAAAAGTGATTTTGGGGTGCTGACACCAAAAATAGTGGCCATCCTCGGCACACTTTTTCACTAAATACAATGCATTTTTGCTTTGAACAATCATTTGTAAGGTGAAGAAGTCTTGTATAATCACATTTGACATTTGACTGCTTTTGTTATTTGGATAAGTGCATTAAAGCTGATAATTACATTTATACAGCTATGGAAAGAATTTAGAGACCACTTTAAAATTCTCAGTTTCTCTGGATTTTTGATTTTAAGTTATGTGTTTTTGTTTTATTCTGTAAACTACTGATGACATTTCTTCCAGATTTTTAATAAAAATTTGTCATTTTGAGGTTTTTTTTTTTTTTTTTGCATGAAATGACAATTAGTCAAAATAACAAAAAAAGATGCCATGATTTCAGACGTGTTTATATTCGTTTTTAGACAAAACAATACCAATGTTTTAACTTCAGAAGAGTTAAGAAATCAATATTTGGTGGAACAACCCTGATTTTCAATCACAACAAATGAAAACATTTGCTATTTTGACCAATTATCAATTTATGGAAAAAAACAAGTTTAAATGACAATATTTTATTTAAAATTTGGAAATGTTATCAGACCTTTATAGATTAAAACAAATATTAACATTTTACTCAAACCCATAACTGATAAATCCAGAGAGAATTTTTTTATAAATATATATATATATATATATATATATATACGTCGGTTTTATATATATATATATATATATATATATATATATATATATATACAGATTTATATATATATATATTTCTTATTTTGTATTAAACTGTATCTATAAACTGTATATATCAACCAGTTCATCTACAGACTTCCTTAATATAAAAATTATGAGTAAATGTTCTGTAAAAGAGTGAAATGCTGCAGAAGATGATGCTGAAGTTACTGCTCTTACTGTACCACTGGACTGGAAAAGCTCTCTAGTGGAAGCTGATAATGTTGTGACGTTTCATCTCTTGCTGTTTTGGGCTCATATGGCAGATGACGGCGAGCCTGGACTCAGTGGGGCGGATACAGATGAGAACGAGACGCACGCTCAGAGGTCATCTCGCCAAAATCTACGCCATGCACTGGGGCAGCGACTCCAGGTGTGTGTTCGATCGGAGGGTCTCTCTAAACCATCACCACTGGTTTTATGTACAAAAAAAAACGCTGCTTTAAACACTCCAGGCTGGTCTCCTTTCAACTGTGTGATTAATATTACATGAAATAACGCTTGGGACCCCGGTGTTCGTTTTCCGTGGAGCTGTAATAAGGCCTTTCCCACCATGTTGCTCAAATCCCATCTGTGTCCCGTATTAATTACTTTTCGTTGACTGAAAAATGGATTCGCTGCAGTGTGGCTCTTTATCATTTCTTTGCCTTTTTTTTTTAGGCTACTTGTCAGTGCCTCCCAAGATGGCAAACTGATCATATGGGATGGTTATACGACCAACAAGGTAATGACATACTAGAGCCATGTACAGATTATTCAAATTAAAAATGTTATTTATCATTGCATCAGTGTCTCAGCAATGGATGTGAATGGGTGCCGTCAGAATGAGAGTCCAAACAGCTGATAAAAACATCACAATAATCCACAGCACTCCAGTCCATCAGTTAACATCTGGAGAAGACAAAAGATGAAACAAATCCAGCATTAAGATGTTTTTAACTCAAAAATAGAGTCTATAATCCATAATAACACTTCCTCCAGTGAAAAAGTGTTCTGGTGTGAATCAGGAGAGAAATCTGCACAGATCAAGCAGAGTTTAAACAGCTCTAAACAAATATGTGTCTGGATTTTGATGTGCGAGACAACAGTAGAAACAGGAGGAAGCATTATTATGGATCATGGACTCTATGTATTTGAGTTAAAAGCATCTTGTCTTCTCCAGATGTTAACTGATGGACTGGAGTGGTGTGGATTATTGTGATGTTTTTATCAGCTGTTTGGACTCTCATTCTGACGGCACCCATTCACTACAGACACACTGATGCAATGCTACATTTCTCCAGATCTGATGACACTAGCTGGTTACCACTTTTACAGTGTTACCCAGTCTTGCTTTCTTTTTATCTTCAGCTTTAGCTCGTTAGATTACTGAAGGATGTTGTATGTTTTTAACTCTGTCCGACAGATGCACGCTATTCCCCTGCGCTCCTCTTGGGTCATGACCTGTGCCTACGCCCCGTCGGGGAACTACGTGGCCTGCGGAGGCCTGGACAACATCTGCTCCACCTACAGCCTGAAAACCCGCGAGGGCAACGTCAGGGTCAACCGAGAGCTGGCTGGACACACAGGTAGAGTCACTGTTATTCATCTCCTCAGTCATTTATCTACTATTTTCTCTAAAGCAGGGATTTTCATCAGACGAACCACTTTGACCTAAAATATTTACTGAGATTTTAAATAAATTTTTCAACAATGTAACAACACACTTGATGCTTCTCTGATGTCGGTTTATTCAGGTTTAACAAATAAAATATTTAAATGCTTTTATATTATAATAATAATAATAATGATAATAATAATAATAATAATATATCCACTACCAGGCGAAAGTGTGTAATAATAATAATTATTTATTTCAGCTTTGTATCACAGGAATAAATTACATTATAAAATATATTATAATAGAAAATAGTTATTTTAACTTGTAATAATATTTCACAATATTAGTGTTTTTAATGTATTTCTGATCAAATAAATGCAGCCTTGATGAGCAGAAGAGACTTCTTTCAAAAAATTAAGATTTTTAATTATTCCAAACTTTTGACCGGTAATTATAATAACATAATTCTATATTTTATATTTTATGTAAATATTGTTATGTATTTAAATTTGCCATTTTTATGATTTAATTAAATATTATTACCTTAGCTAACTCTCGGACCTCAGTTTGGGAAACCCTGCTCTAAAACGATTCTTTCTGTTTGGCATTTCATACTTTTCATCGTTAATCAATGAAATACATAATTAATGAATTTTTTTTATGAATGAATTGTAGGCTATCTGTCTTGCTGTCGTTTTCTTGATGACAATCAGATCATCACCAGCTCCGGTGACACCACATGGTGAGTTAATGTCACATACAATAATAATAATAAACTCATTATTGTATAGTATTAGTATGTCAAGGGATAAATGGTGTTAACTGTATTTGGCATGTTGTACATTGTATTCAGAGCATCTTGCATTAATTTGATTTATTTTTGCTATTTTTTTTTATTTTTTTTATTGTTTTATTATTATTTTTGATTGTGTATTTTATCAATTATTTTCTTTTTTTTATTATATTTTTTTTAATCCAAAGTGTCTTGCATTAAATTTAAGGTATATATTTAATTAGCTCATGCATTCCCGGGGAGTCATAGTTGTTATTTCAGGTTGTACTTGAATTAAAAACATTTGGTTTTGATTGAAACTAAATGGAATCTGTGTTCAACTTTGCTCCTGTGTGTCTTGTGCAGTGCATTGTGGGACATTGAGACAGGCCAGCAGACCACCAGTTTCACGGGACACTCGGGTGATGTCATGAGTCTGTCGGTCAGTCCCGATTTAAAGACGTTCGTGTCAGGAGCCTGCGACGCTTCTGCTAAACTGTGGGACATCAGAGACGGGATGTGCAGGCAGTCCTTCACCGGCCACGTCTCGGATATAAATGCCGTCTGCGTAAGCTGTTTAAAATCATGCTTGCTGTTTGTTTAAATCCGGTGGTTTAGAAGCTCCTCTACATGGAGCGTTGTATTGAGTTCGGTTGTTTGCTCTCGCAGTTCTTTCCGAATGGAAATGCCTTCACGACGGGTTCAGACGACGCCACCTGCAGGCTGTTTGACCTGCGCGCGGATCAGGAGCTCATGATGTATTCTCACGACAACATCATCTGTGGAATCACCTCCGTGGCCTTCTCCAAGAGTGGACGCCTCCCTTTAAAAGGCGAACGTGCAGGTAAGAGCGAAACACTTTTTCACTACCCTTCAGAACACTCAAAAAATAACTAAACACTACTTCACTACCCTTCATTATAATTAAAAAATAATATTATTTTATTGTTTTTTTTTTTTTTTTTTTTTATTATTATTATTTATTGTTATTATTTTATTTTATATTGTTTGCTTTTAAGTATTTTATTTATAATTTTATTCTTATTACTTTTTTATAATTTCTTTTTTTTAAATAATTTTTTTCATATTTTTATTTACTTGTTTATTTTATTGATCTATTTTTAATTCATTTGTTTGCATATTTTTATTTATATTATTTATTTAATTATATTATTGTTTTGTTATTTTTATTTTATTTTTATTTTATTAACTTGTATTCGTTGTTTTTATTTATTTTCTTTTATTTTAAAATTTTGTTAATGTTATTTTTACTGTTATGTTTTTTCTTTGATTATTGTTTGTTTTATTAATTTATTCACATTTGCTTGCATATTTTTATTCATTGTTTAATTATTTTTTATTTTGATAATTTTTGTTTTATTTATTTTATTTGTATATATTTTTAATTTATTTTATTATTAATATTTGTATTTTTTGCTTATTTGTAATTTTTATTTGATTTTATCATTTATTTTATCTTATAATTTTGTAAATGTTATTTTTACTGTATTTTTATTTGTTTTTTTCTTTGATTTTTGTTTGTTTTATTAATTTATTCAAATTTACTATCAAAATTCTAATCATTATCTAATAATTATTATTTAATTAATTTATTTTAACATTTATTTTATAATTTTGTAAATCTCATTCTCAATCTATCCATACCTCACATTACAACCTATTGAGCCTCTCTTTCTCCAGGTGTCCTGGCCGGTCATGACAACCGAGTGAGCTGTTTAGGAGTACCTGATGACGGGATGGCTGTGGCCACGGGATCATGGGACAGTTTCCTTCGGATCTGGAACTGAGAATGATATTAAAATCTCCGGCTCCTGTTTCCTCCGGTCCCATTTCTCCGTCTTTCCACAGCAGTTCCTCTGTATTCCAGTTATTACACATGATTTTGAGTAAGTAGTTCAATCCCGTGGAGAAGCCAATCATCACTGCAGGCCACAGGAATTATAGGAAGAGATTATTAAAGTGTCATTGTGTAATATGTAAATATACATGTATATGAATATAGATATGGTATATATGTACAGCATTACGTGTATGTATATACCATATAGTATATACATACATAGTGTTCATGTATATATTTTTCTAGTTGATCATTGGCCCATGACATTTTTATTAATCTTTCACTTTTTGTATTTTGTTGTTTGTTTGTTGTACATAGAAAACAACGCTAAACTAAATGGAACGTCGCAAACAGTCTGTATTACAAAAAAAAAAAATTGTGAATTTACGGAGGTTTTCGTGCATTGGAAAACAAAAGCATAAAACACATTGTGTTTTTATGCAGATGACCTCTGGACGTTTTTTTTTGGGGTTTGTTTTTTTTACACGCCACTAAATCAATCATCATTTATTGGTGCTTGAGGGTGTTTGGAAAGAAAGCACTGAATTTTCTCGCAGCCTTGCGATCGAATGTTTAACTCGAAGCATTTTGATGCCTTGTTTTTAGAAATCTTGCTTTTGATTGCAAACGAAATTCATATTCGATCTGCCCTTGAACTTTAGCCTTAAATACTAGTGATCAAAACAGAACTAATCCTAGTATATAAATCCCTATTCTTGGTGCTCACAAAGAAAACTGTGCTTTGAATGAATCCATAACACTTGCTTTTTCTATTTTCTTTTCATTAGAAATGGCCACAAACCCTCCTCTTAAATTGAAGTGTTATAAAGATGGAACGTATTGGAAACAGTATATATACTTTTTTTGTTTTTGGTGTTCATTAAGCGTCGTTTGAATGCTGAGACAAGTTTTTTCATCTTGTAAATGTGTGCAAACAGGTGGAAATGAAGAACACTACCTGGTCAGGATGGTTAAACTTCTCACCGAGTCACTATATTTGGCTTAATTTTTCTATGAATCAAAAATCGTAGATCATAGCGATGAAGCCGTTTACTCACGTTCGCCATATTTATGTGCCATTGGTTCTGACAGTATGCCTGTGTTTGCTGCGGTTGCCAGATTTAATAAGCCTGATTAAAACAGTGATATTTGTGCCATTGTTAACGCCTCATTTAACTGTGAAAAGCATTTCGAACCTTTCTTTTACGTCGCCTTTTTATATTAAAGGGAATCGGAAAGCAGCTTGAAATTATCAAAACACGTATTTTTCTTTCTGAGAAGTCCTTTTACAGTATGAAGATGCTTTGTAGCATAAATAAAAACCCTTTCACTGCTCCATAAATGAATTGATTTTAGTTTGTTTCTTTGAGTTTTATGATGATTAACTGTGAAAGGGAACGTCTTTGGTAATAATGCCTCATTTTGAATTCAGTTCGAACCGGAATCATGCTGGTGTTGTTAGATTTAAGTCGGATTTCTATTGTTGGTACTGTAGAGGTTGCCAGATTGTCGATCCGTGATTCTTTTTGTGGTTGTTTTATTATAATCATGTTGAAGATTTTAGTGGTTGGTTCTGGATCAGCTGAATTTGCAGTTTTAGCACACAGCTGCCATAAGAGCGGCTGAAATGCTGATGTTTCAGAGCTTTAATGAATACCATGAATGACTTTTCCAAATGTGTTTAGGTTTTTTTTTAATGCATGATTTCCAAACCACTCAAACTCCGCAACGAAAGAGCATTTTAGTATTACAGTGCATGTTAGATCCCCAATGTTTTAAGTATTCATGATATACTTGTGGCTCGATTTTGTAAGCTTGATTATCCATTTCTTTTTCTTTTGAGCCAATAAAACCAGGAGTGTTTTGCCTTGTGTACTTTCACGGTGCCATATTTTCAAATAATCATTTTTAGTAACATTTTTGTTTCTCAACTTTTTTTTGGTATTTGTAAAGTAACATGGTGTTAATGCTGCCATACACTGATATTGTAACCAATAAAAAGACTTTTAACCATATCCTAAAATGTGTTTTGTCTTTTAAACTTGTGCAGTTATATTTAAATATGGATGTTGGGGATAAGTACTGAGGAAAAGTTACATTACATGCCGTTTTCAATTGAAAACAAATAATTTAATCAAATTGTATTTGGTTTTTCATTGGCGTTTTCACTTAAAAGTAAACTTTATCAAAGTAAACGAACGAGAGAAGCGTCACTTACCCGATTCATAACCGAAGATCCAACGCCCGTCCAGGTATTCTTTCATCCTACCTGCAGCTTAATATTATTTTGTCAGTATTATATGTTAATTATAAAATCTGCCAAAAATCTGTGATATAACTGCCGAGAGAATTTACCTCAGAATTTCGCGCCTCTTCCTCTCACAATCCCGGCGCGCGCGCGAACTGGACTAAAAAGCGCGCGAACGTCAACTGACAAGGTTTATGCGTAAATAAGATTACTCTGATAAAACAATTTTTGGAGATAAACCCAAGGACGACTCGTCTCGTCTTCAAACCTGTGAAAGTCGCACATCTTGGATTCAGAAAGGTGAGCAGTTTGTTGCGTCTCTGTCAGAATTTCTTTCCTGGGATTAATATTGTAATATCTAAACATTAGAAATTAGTTCGTTTAATGCAGCAATAAAACAGTTTCTTGAGTTCAAATTGACCCCAAAGCGAACTTTGACTTGAAAATACGATAATTACTTTAAGTAAATATTATTTATGCCTTGGTCATAAATTTACATTTTACTATTAATGTACTGCATATGAAGGCTAATTTTTGTCCGTTTCATATATCTTTATCTACTATTTCATACAATAATGTTTACAAACACTGTACACACGTTTTCAAAACTGTACAAGTATCTATCAAAAATCATTGTTGTTGGGTTTCCATATTATATGGGGACTTTACATTAGAAATAATTTTACTGTACTAACTGTATTTTAATTTTTCGAAAACAAAAAAAAGCTGTTTTCCTCATGGGACCAACTAATTGTCCCCACGCTGTCAAACGTTTCATGTTTTACTGTCCTTGTGGGGACATTTGACAATATTTGTAGGGCAATAAATCTCATAAACTGAGGACAATGTTTTTTTTCCCTATGTAAATAAAACAAATAAATAAAATACATAAAAAACAAAGTTATGTTTTGTCCTAAAAATGTATTTAAAATATCGGGTAGGTAAAGTGTAAGTAAATAAACTATATTGTCAATTTGAATTATTTAGTGGTATATTTAAATATTTGGTGTCAATTCGACCGCACACATTAAAACATGGCTGAAATTTGCACATAACAGGAGGGTTAATATTTAATTATATTTTTATTACACAGGAGGACATTTTTACAGGAATTTACACTGGAATTCCAGGATATCACATTTACATATGTTTACAAATAACAGAAAATTCATAGAGAATTTATTTTGGGTTAGATTAATTGAAACAACTACCGAGAAACAGAAAACAGGATTGTGATCAAAAGGCAAATCTACAAGAATCTGAATTCTCTGTCTGATGACAAATTCTGTTTCTGAAGAAAAAGGCATGAAATAAAGTTTTACAGCAAAACTAACTCCATTTCGAAATCCCAGATGATTTTGTTCCTTTATGTTTCGCATCATAGAGCAGTTTCACAGTTCACACGTGTTTTCAATTTCAGTGAAACTGAATCTCTGTACAGAAAAACCTCAACCGAAATACAGCACTGAAACCCACTTTAATTCAAGAATACAAATTTTACAGTTAAATACAAGTATAAGTTCCACCCTCTTTATTCCTGGCAACAGAATTTCAGTATTCACGAATCACATCGCTCTCTGAAAGGAGCCGAGTGTCCGTGTGAACGCAGAATCAAGGCTGAGGATGAATATACAGGGAGCTGAAATCTTCCAACTGCTTTTCCAGAGCCGTGGCTTTATGTCTAGGAAAAGAAACGTGGCTATTATTACAGCATGATCAATATCAGAGATGTTGAGAGTAGGTGCAACTCAAAGCTTGACAGAAATACAGAAGTCTAAATACTCCACTGCCGCAGACACTGACCTGAGCACTTTGGATCGCTTCTGTACGGTTTCCAGCTTCTGGATCTTGTCGGTGAGCCGTCGGATGTCATTCTCCAGCTCCTTCTGGGTGATGTCGACTTGCTGGCAGAGTCGGGCGAATGTGCTGGCGATTTCTCTGTATCAGACACACAAAAAAGCGTTAACATACAGGAACGACTTGCATGAACAGCTCTTGAGCTGCAGTGAACGTCATCAATAGCAGTTCCCTTATGCTGTATTCAACTCAAACTGGGTGTTTCCGCATCCAAATTTGGAAAACAACTTCCTTACGGACCAAACTCTGATGTCAAATGGACTGTGGTGTAAAAACACTTACTGCTGCACTTGGTGGCTGCAGTTTGAGCCGGTGAAACTGATGATCATTTGGAGTTTTTCGGTGGCGTAATCCACAAACTGTTTCTTCAGGGCTCTTTCCTTGGCTTTGGTGGTCCAGGTGACTTTTTCAAACAGGTACAGCATGCCGTACAGACTCATGGAGAAAGCGATCAGACGCCAGCCAACTGTTCGCCACACCTAACAGAGATGAACTTCAATGCATTCATTTCCAACCCATGGGAAGTTTAGGTCACATTTACTGTCATTCGGGGAGTTTTGTTGGGTCATTCTGTCTCAAATCAACCACATTTCAGAAACTTCCCTGGCTACAATTTTTTTAATTGTTAATATCTTTACGAAGAAAGACAAACACGAATAGCCAAAATATAAAATGCCATGGATGGATATTTACTGAGTAATCAACTATTTTGTAGAGGGGGTCAAAATGAGATTTGGAGCTAAATTACAGGAGGTGGAAAATAACTTTAGAAATATGGCAGCATCGTTATTTTATTTTCACACAGAGTTTGGTAGGTCTATTAGTAAAATCTGTTAACTTTAGCAATGCTTGTTGCATTATATGCCAGTGGTGACCTTTCAAAAATGGGAAAAAACACTTTTGCGTTTTTTTCACCCAAGGATTGCATGCCTGTAACTCTGGAAGTATGAAATATCATCCTTTTAGATGTTGGTTTTTTAACAAACTTTTCTTTTGAAATCTTATTTTTTAAGGCCCTATATGGTTCAGGCTTGCAAACTTGGGGAAATAAAATGTGAAAAGTGTGTTTTCCCATTTTTGAACGGTCACCACTGGAGTATAATGCAACAAGGATTGCTAAAGTCAACAGATTTTACTAATAGACCTACCAATCTCTGCGTGAAAATGAGATAACGATGCGTTCATCTTTCAAAAGTCAGTTTATCCTCCTCCAAATCTGTCAAAATTGTCATTTTGAGCCCCTCCCATCAACAAAATAGTAGATAACTCAGTAAATATTAATCAATGGCATTAATATTTTGGCTTTTATTTCTTTCTTTCACACAGCTGCTTGGTTTGAAAGTTACTTCATATATTACTACACTATAAATAACAGACAATGGACATTTTTGCCCACAGAATTTCGCTAAAGTGACCACACCTTCACACAAGGAATAGTCACTCACATGATTTCATAACAAATATTTCCAAATTTATGAATCAAACACATTGCAGCTTATTCTAGCCAAGAATTACCTAATTAGACAGGAACAGGACATTTCTGACTAACCACATACGTGACGCTGCAGCACAAAAGCAGTCATAAGTCTCTGGGGTATATTTGTAGTGATAGCCAAAAATACATTGTATGGGTCAGAATTATCCATTTTTCTTTTATGCCAAAAATCATCAGGATATTAAGATCATGTTCCGTGAAGATATTTTGTAAATTTCCTACCGTAAATATATCAAAACTTAATTTTTGATTAGTAATATGCATTGCTAAGAACTTCATTTGAACAACTTTAAAGATGATTTTCTCAATATTTAGATTTTTTTTCACCCTCAGATTCCAGATTTTCAAATAGTTGTATCTCAGACAAATATTGTCCTCCTAACAAACCACACATCAATGGAGAGATTATAAATTCAGCTTTCAGATGATATATAAATCTCAATTTCACAAAATTGACCCTCATGACCCAGGGTCACATGTATTATAGGAAATAAAGGGGATTCTAAAGCATCACTGAAGCGAAGCGATGATAATTCTCACCACTCCTCCAACGATGATCACACTCATAGACGTGCGGGAGGTGACCGAGGCCAGATTGTTCACCACAGACATCATGAGTTCTTCCTGTGCCAGAGATTGCTGATTCTGAGCTTGAGCTCTGGGGATCTGAGACTGAACCACCGCTGGAGCCGAAGGGGTGGTGGGTGCCGTCAGCTGAGTAAAAAACAACAATAAAATTCCATTCAGACCAAAATATGGAGGCTGAGTGTAAAGCATCTCCATGTATCCCAGTGGAAACACAGATTTCTGATGTACCGGTAGAGTCTGATCCACCAGCATCAAGGCACGTTTGGCGTTGACCGGACCTAGGAACCGGTGGACCAGCGCGGTCCAGCCTAAAGAGAACCGGAACTCGATGTTCTCCTGGAAGTCTGAGCAAAGCGTGGCACAGTTGAGGTCGTAGCTGAGCTCAAACTTCCTGCTGGGAATGAGCATGTGCAGCTGGCTCTGTACAGCAGAGGGCAGCAGAGGCTTCACACACTCTGGAAGCACAACAGGCGGGAAGATTAATAAACACACTCATTTATCTCACACTATACTATTGCAGAACTGTCCATACAGCGATTGGTTTCATGGTCGAGTATTACAGAGAGCCAGACAACACAAGCAACACTTCACCCGTTATCAGACATCGTCTATTAATAGGAGTGTCACCTACTGGTGTTTAAATATCAAACGCAGGTCACGGTGTTCTCACATACCCATCATGTCCTGCTGAGACGACTGAACCGAGGCGTTTACGGCATCAGAACAGCGGAAGGCCAGGTTCTTGCCCATGCCCTTCTCGATGTGGCTCAGAAGATCCTGCAGAAGACAATCAGATCAGATCAGATCTCGAACGGGAGATTCATTCATGAAGCAAAAAATAATAATAATTTATACACACACACACACTATATTTTAATATTTTATATATATAAACTAATATTACTTATTTTATATAATATATATTTTATAATATGAAACTATACTGTATTTGAATATGAAAATTATTAAAAATTTATAAAATAATATTTGTAATGTGTATACATGTATTTTTTAAATACATAATTAACTGATATATATATATGTCAATATTATATATTAAATAATAAATGAAAATAATAGAAATAAAATACTACATATACACACATATTTAAAATTTATTATAAAATATAGTATTTTTTAAATATGTATGTGTATACATATATTTTTTAAATAAATTATATATATATATATATATATATATAATATATATATATATATATATATACTATATTATATATATATATATTCTTTTTGTAATATATAAATTAATAAATGAAAATAATACTACATATATACACACACATATTACATTTTAATATTGTATATATAACATGTTAATATATATTTAAATATTAAATGTAATACTATAATAAAATATTAAATATTTTATGTAAAATTTAATATAAATAAATATATTATGTATTTTGCTAATTATATAATAATCAAATTATATATATATATATATATATATATATATATATATATATATATATATATATATATATATTATATGTATACACACATATTGTAATACATATGTTTAATAAATATTTAAATTTAATAATTTAATTCAATTCAATAATTTAATTCACAAATTTAATATATGAAAATAATATTTCGAAAAAAAATTAAATTAAAAAAGTATAACACACATACATACACACACACACATATATATATGTGTGTGTGTAAAATTTAGTCTTTTATTTTTAAGTGTTATATACAGCTATATCAAGTAGGACAGATTTTGGACCAATGAGGTTTTGCGACTCTGCTCATCCACTGACAAACACAAAACAGTAGAATAAAGTTATGGGTATATTCTGACACTCACAGATTTATAGATTTTGAGCACGTCTGGTGACGGGTAGAAATCTGCATGAAACTCGTCTATGAGCACAGACAGACGGCAGATCTCTTCTGCCATGGCGTCCGACACCTGAAACACACGACCACACATCACACATTACATCTGCTGTGGATTCTGGGTTCTCAGATTACCCATAAACACCAGGGAGAGGTTTAAAGAGGAGATGAGATTAAAATAATGCAATTAATGATTAAGAAATAAAGGCTCCTCAGAAGATGTGAGATGTTCTAGAGGCTTGTGAAGATCATTCCTCCGCTGAGGAACAGTGAAAGTAAAGCTTCTGGAAACAAACGCTCCTCAAAATGTCCTGATGATCAGATTTGAGACTCTAAAACATGATTGATGGAGAATCAAGTGAAGCTGAGCTGCTTCAGTCCAGTAAGAAAGAGTTCATCTGAAAGTGAGCAGTCAGTCGATTCCTCAGTGTTACCTTGTGTTTCACCTCCTCGGTGACGGCCTCGATGTTCTTCTTGATGTCCTGGATGAGCAGGTTGAGTTGACTGCGAACGAAATCCAGTCGGTCAATCAGAAACTCTCTCTCCTCCAGAGAAACCACCCTGAGATCAGACATGAAACACGTTACTACATGATCCCTGACAACTTCAGTCTCACGGCCAGCCAATACCCTCAGAACTGAGCTTGTCATATCTCTTCAGACCTCTTTGATTCATCTCATAATCCGCTCTCCTGCTGTAGAAACCGGACCTTCTGCTGAAATAATCCTAAAGATAAAGAGAAACTGACGCACCTCTTGTCCGCGGCGGCGATGTTGATCTGATCCATGACGTCTTTGACTGTTTCTGTGATCTGCTTTGCTCTGATTGTGTGCTGCTCAAACTTTGTTTTCACTGCTGAATGCGAGATACACTCCTGCGAGGTCACACACACACACACACACACCTTCATGGCCGACTCTAAAGGGTTAAAGGTTCAAATCTGCTGCAGGCGTCAAACTAAAACAACAAATTAAATGCAAAAACTGCAGCAAATCTAAACCCTAAACGTCAGCGGCTCTCCAATTCATCTCATAGCAGCATGAACATAAAAACAAAATCATATCAATAAAACAATGCAATAACACGAAAACAAAGGGGTCAAAGACAGTGGGGTCAAAAAGTCTCAAAGCACCAATTGTATTAAATTTTTCAGATTTAATACAAGATACAAGAACGTCTTAGCGAGTTTAATATTATTAAAAATTGAAAGTTGAAGATGAAAGTTCAATGGTTTAAACTTTGAAAATGATTTAAGACAACCATAAATATTAGTATTGTAATTTTACAGCTATGAAAAATCATTGTATTATTTTTTTCTCATGTTAATATCCTCATTTTGTTTTTATTTTACCATTTTTTGTGTGTTTTATTTAGTAGTTTTTTAAAATATTTTTATTTAGTAATAGTATTTAGTAATATGATTAATTTAGTAATTATTATTATATTATTATAACAATAACTCTTATTATAAATAATAATTTAGTAATTATTATATTTTATTATTTTATAGCCATGTTAATATAATCACAAAAATCATCCTTACCCAATAGCAATATTTCTTGTTTTGTTTTTATTTAGTAATTTAAATATTTTTATTTAGTAATAATAATAATAATTTTTATCTTATATAATCACAATATTATCACAGCATTTTTGGCCAAACTGCGCAGTCCTAGTCCAAAAGCAATATTTCCTATTTTGTTTTTATTTAGTATTAATAATTATTATTTTATATAATCCCAGCATTATCGCAATTATTTAGCAAAGCAAACCTGGATTTTTTCTTCTTCTTTGAATCGCATTTTAAATTGCAACCACATTTATTCTCGGAAAATAAACCTGGCATTGCATATTACAAATTCCGTTTAGGGCTAGTTTTGTATAAAAGCATCTGCTAAATGCAAAAAAATAAATAGATTTCAATGTGGTCTCAGATTTTTTGGACTTCACTGTGATTGTTCCAAAAAAAAAAAATATCAACAAAAGTGCATTTATTTAAACCCCCAAAACGAAACTAAGTGACACATACAGCAAAATAAGTCCATCCATACTAAATGAACAGAAAGAAGAGTGTGAAACAGAAGTTCAAACTGAACAGAAGAAACGAATGTCCTCGCCGCAGTAAATCTAGACTTCAGCAATGACGACACAGATTGAGGAATACAGACGCTCAACTAACTAAACTTCACCGGATTAAACGCTGCTCAGAAACTAGACGTAATCATACGAGGAGGAGAGGAAACCTCTCTAGATGTAGAGCAGATGAAGTCTGGAAGTCGTTTTGGATGTAAGCGCCTGCTAAATGAAGAATTACTGTGAAAAAATACTGATAGTGCATCTAACATAGCCTTTCAAGCAAACCGCACAAAATCGACAGAAAATTGTGTGTTTGTTTTTTTCAGACTCTCTGAAATAACTAGTGGTTCAAGCTTCATAAAGGTACATTATCAGCTCTTTATCTGAGCTCATATACAAAACTGTAAACTGTTTCACCCTCTGCTTACTGTAAACACGAGTTAATCATCCCAAACGAGACTTTAAAAGGATGGAGGACTTCTACTGTAGATTCCATTGGCAGCTATTAAATATGATTTTTTTTGTTTTGTTTTGTTTTGATATAACCGGCGAGCTCCCACTGTTTCTGCCACTTGCCTCAAACGATCTCTCGAAGCTCTGGAACTCCTTCAGTCTCTCCTGAAACCCTTCAGCTAAAGCACCACCTGAACACACACACACACACACACACACACACACACACACACACACACATCTTTATTATGCCCTGCAATCATTAGTACAACAATTTATTTCATGCATGTTAAAGGAAACCATTCACAACAACCAACAATTCAACGTCTGGAAATATATTAAATGCTTTGATAATGCTTGCAGTAGGAATACATTTCTCTTTTTATCACAGACAGCAAATTTTGTTCCTGGTATATAAATATATAAAAATGACCAAAAATATATTCTAAAATCATTTTAAAATACATATATATTTTAAGAAATATATATTGATTTAAATATATTTAGATAATTAATAATAATATTTAATATAAGTTACTTAAAGAGTTTCAATCAGAATATATTTATATTGTCTAAATAAATTAATTAATTTAATAGAAACATATAAATCCAACACAGCAAGTTTGCGTCGTCACAAACATATTTTAATATTATTAGCAATGTTTCAGTCAATCAATGTTTCCTCAGGCTTTACTAAAAATTTATTTTAAGAATGGAAATGTTATTTCCTTGCCACTTAAACTGCATTTAAAAAAAAAAAAAAAAAAAAAAATTAAGAAAAAAAATAAAAAAAAAAAAATATACATATATATATATATATGAAATTATAATTTATAATTATAAAAATGTATATATTTATAATTTATAATAATACAAAATTTAAACTTTTAAAATGGGAAAAAAACATTTTTAAGAATGTTGGCAACTAGACAGTTTTGGTTCCCATTGACTTTATATTGTATGAACAAAAAATAAATAAATACAATGGAAGTCAATGGTCAACGTTCTTCAAAATATAATTTTTGTGTTCAGCAGAAGAACACGAGTTCTGGAATGGAATGACATGCGTTTAATTTCAGTGTGAACTCTTCATTTAAATAAGATCTGCTTCCCATCGGCTAGATGTGATGCTGGCTGCTGGTCAGGATCAAGCTCTTACCCGTCTCTGGCATACCCTGCGCCCGCTGCATCCGCGAGTTCAGCACCTCCTTCGCCGATACGAAGAAAATACGATTCGGCGCTTGAGCGCGATCCACCACCTTCAGCTCCTCCACCAGGAAGTTCACACACCGGTCCGTGTGCTGCTTTCTCACCTGACACCATTAAAACACCGCAGATCAGATTTACAGATACCTTCACTTCACTTTGGGAAACTCTGGAGTAGAGGTGACCAAAACTGATTTTTTATTTTTATTTCTTTTATCTAAAAATGAATAAAAATGGGAAAAAATTATTTAGACGGGAACTTCTTTATTATAGTGTTTTATACCAAGTAAAGACATTTTTAATCATATTTTGTCATATAACAACAAGAATAGTGCTAATTAAATTTTATTTTTTATTTTTTTCCTCAACGATTAGAAATTTGGTGATGTGTTCTCGACGCTGTCAAAATAAAAGTCCCATGCACTGCCAAATAGAAATGCTTGTCAGTCGATGCCTTTAATTAATAAATGGCAAATATCAGCCGATATATATTAGATATATTGGTGATATCTACTGGTCCACGACTAATCTGCAGTGAGCCAAACAAACTTACGTCGTCCATGTATTCGGGTTCGGCAGCAGACGCGTCCCAGCGATTGTTCAGGATGAAGATGTTGGGCTTCGACAGACGTTCATTGACCTTGTGGAAGAAATGCTTCTCCTTTAAAAAGAAATAACAAAGAGGTTGAGTTCAGTAGAGGTCGTGTGATGGAAACACACACACACACACACACACACATACACGCTGGCAGCGTAAAGATAACACACGTGTTCACTCTTGTCTGATCAGCAGAAGAACGTGCGCTTAAACACAGAATCACAGGAACATCTGAACACATGTGAGCATCACATCAAATGAGAAATCATGTGAAATCTAAAACAATGATATATGGATGTATTTGAAATACTGGCTTGTTCAGAACAGCACCAAAACTAAAACCATTTAAAAAAATCATTACTTGAAATAAAATAAACTTGATCTGAAATTAATATATATAACTTATCATATAAAAAAACATATATTATTTCAGATAGTTGCCAAGGCAACGTTTAGTTTAACAATGTACTAAAAACTAAAATGAAAATAAACAATAAAAACTATATAGACATATATAAAAATTACAAAAACATTCAATAAAAATACTAAAACTTTAAAATTAAAATATAAAGAAAATATAAAAATAAAACCTAATTTAAAATATCAATAAAAACTATAAATATATCTCAATGATGTAAGAGATATAAAAATAATATTTATGATATTTCTTTATATATACTTTATATAGTAAAAACAGTATGCATATATGGGCGGATTTAACAGCCTAAATTAAATAAATCTATAATAATAATTTAGTTATACAATGTAAAGAAAATACCTTGATGAAGTGCAAGCATAAATTAATAAATTAAATAAGTGAATTTTTTATCTAAAATAATACAAAGACAAGAAATAAAAATGTAAATGCAGCAGAAAAATAAAACATTAATATTTCATGATGTTTTCAAACACATAATAATGTTTTATTTCTCACATGATATTTCATATTATTTTCCGAAAGAAATTATAAAAAAAAAAAAAATAAGTAAATGTATTTTTGCTTATATTATATTTTGCTTAAAATTATAAATTCAGCATTTAATGTTGCAATAAAATATTATTTTATTGCAACATTAAATGCTGAATTTATAATTTTAATATACATTTATTTAATTTCAAGTGTTAAATCCCTGCACATGTACAGTACACAACAACAACTATTCTGAACACGACCTCATTACGGTCCGTTCTCAATGTCAGACAGTATTTCCAACCACTTTAACTTTATTTCCAAGTAAAACAGGACACAAACTAAGATTAATCGCTGTTGTATGTTGCACATTTTGCCAAGTGCTTTAAGCATTTCTATGCATATTGAAAATATGCAGCCTGTGTACAGAATACTATAAAAGCTTCAGATATTGCCATTCCGGACTACTGATTCTTTTCCCTTAATAAATACAAATGAGACACATTTAGTGTAGTAGGATTACTAGGATTGCTGCCTGATGATTTATAAAGGGGTGTTTATCTGCCCTTTAGGAAAAGCTCCCGAGAGAGGCCACTGAAGGATCCTGGGATAGCAGGCGTTTGTGTCCGAGCAGAGTTCAGTCTAATCGCAGCGCTGCATTCTTCTGAGAGCCCCCCCTCTCATGCATACCGCATACTTTCCCATAATAGCACACTACAAACACAGCATGTGACAGCAGCACTCGCCGCTCCAGACCAGTCAGATTAATGTTTGACTCTTCATACTGCAGCGTTCATTTCTCACGCTCTACACACTGCATGCTAACCGCTCACCGTGTTCATGAGCGTGGACTCAGAGTTGGCCACCAACACGAACACATCCGCGTCCAGACAGAATTTGTCGATCCAGCTGTCCAGCTGCGTGGTGACGTCAGTGCCAGGACTGAAAGAAAACATCAGAAAAATACACATTATATTTTATTCAGCGAGGATGCATTTAATGGATCAAAAGTGACAGTAAAGACTATTATAATGTTTCCAAAGCTTTGTCAAACAGATGCGAAATCACCATTTCCATAAACATATGAAGCAATTTTGAAAATAATAAATAGGAATGTTTCTTGAGCAGCAAATTAGAATGATTTCTGAAGATCACGTGACACTGAAGACTGAAGTAATGATGCTGAAAATTCAGCTGCGCATCACAGAAATAAATTACAGTTTAACAGAGATTCACATAGAAAACAGCTGTTTTAAATATTAATAATATTTAACATTTTTACTGCATTTTTGATCAAATAAACGCAGCCCTGCTGAGCAGAAGAGATTAAAACATTTTTTAAAAGGACGCAAACTTTTTAACTTTTATGTTCAGGATGTGCCGCTGTTTATGGCTTGATAACACTAGGATTGTAATTGTTAAACACACAAGCTGGACTCGTCAGTCGTGGGCCTGAGGTGTACCTGTCCACCAGAACCAGGTCGTCTCTGAGCAGAGCACACTTAGTTTTGGGCCAGAACACTTTGACCAGACAGCCGGCATCCAGACTCTCATCCATGTGTAGTGCGTGAGCCAACTGATTCACCGTCTGCAGAGAAAACGTGTTTGATCTTCATCACATGCACTTTATCAACCAGTTTGAGAACTAAAGATGCTATTATTTTTGCAGCTGTGGTGCCTGTGGCCAAATGTGATACAATTAAATCCATTTGAATTTCTCCTAAATTATGCATTTTTTTTTTTCCTTTTTTTTCTGGATTCTGTGTGAATGGCTTAATTAAATTATATCACCAGAAATTATATCTTATGATTTCATCAAATTTTTACATAAATTTGTCCCATCACAATTATGTTTTAATCATCAAAAAGTAAAACTTTTCAGTTGATTTCATGATCAGCTTTTGCAATTTAATATATATTTTTAAGAAGAAATTTTTATTAATTTTTTTCACTTTTATGTTTCCCATAGTTCTGCGTTTTCTGATTTATTATTTCTGTATTCTTTGTTAATTTAGTAATCATTTAATAATTAGAGAAGTACATTCCACTATATAACGCTAAAATATTTCTGTCATAAAGTTAAACCTTAAAAACTTTTATTTTGACAGGTTGTCATGAAGAGTGTTTTAAAAATTGTGTTATGTATTATTAGATTATTATTTTTTATTATTATTATTATATTTTGTTGTTATTATTATTTTTTCAAGGTAAACCAAACTTTTATTTTGACAGGTTGTCATGAAGAGTTTCTGTGTTTTAATGAATTGTATTATTATTATTGTAGTATTATTATTATTATTATTATTATTAGATTATTATTTTTATTATTATTATATGTTGTTGTTGTTATTATTATTTCTTCAAGGTAAACCAAACTTTTATTTTGACAGGTTGTCATGAAGAGTTTCTGTGTTTTAATAAATTGTGTTATTTATTATTATTATTGTTAGATTATTATTTTTATTATTATTATTTATATGTTATTGTTATTATTATTATTTCTTCAAAGTAAACCAAACTTTTATTTTGACAGGTTGTCATGAAGAGTTTCTGTGTTTTAACGAATTTTATTATTATTATTATTATTATTATTATTATTATTAGATTATTATTTTTATTATTATTATATTTTGTTGTTATTATTATTTTTTCAAGGTTAACCAAACTTTTATTTTGACAGGTTTTCATGAAGAGTTTCTGTGTTTTAATAAATTGTGTTATTTATTATTATTATTAGATTATTATTAGTAGTAGTAGTAGTAGTAGTAGTAGTATATGTTATTATTATTATTTCTTCAAGGTAAACCAAACTTTTATTTTGACAGGTTGTCATGAAGAGTTTCTGTGTTTTAATAAATTGTGTTATTTATTATTATTATTTCTTCAAAGTCAATCAAACCCTCATTTCTGTGGGTTGCAGTGAAGATCTTCGACTTCCTGTGTGTATCATAACATACAGATTTCATATTTTTTGTGCTTTAATATTCACAGACCTGAGTTCAACTTACAGTTTGACTAACTGTACAGCTCTACTTTTCATTTATTCTTCCAAATTTTTGCTAAATTCCGTCACAGTCCACATGAAAGTCCATTTTACTGGATTTGTGTTTTCTGGAAAGCACAGGGCCCTAACTGAGTAACTTCTGAGATCGAATCAAAGGCCTGGCCGCCGCACCTTGATGCTCTTCTCCTCCTCGGACCCTTCGGTCTTCAGAAAGGCCTTGTCTTCATCCGTGCCCTCCACGCTCAGGAAGCAGTTAGTGGTGTGTCCGATGCCGCTGGGCAGCACACGGTCACGCAGCATGGCGTTGATAACCGTGCTCTTGCCATTGCTGGTTCTGTAACAAGCAGAGGATGTTTAGAACATTTAGTGAAATGAAACGCTTATTTGATGCGACTTGCGTTCCAACACAAATCCCACCTGCCGAAGAAAGCCACCTTCATGTGTCTGCGAGCTAACACCTCTTTAATGGTGGACAGTTTGCTGGTGTACGTCTCGATCTGATCCAGCTGGCTCCGGTTTGCGATATTCTCCAGCGACTCATTATTACAGGTTTCTGTTGAGACACCAGATACAAAACACATGCAAATATCAACACTACTGTAGTTAACAAGCAGACATCACTATCCAATCCTGCACATTTCTAATGGAGGATCTGTGGGAAATTCACAGAAATCAAATTAAAATTCAGTTTACCTTTCACAAACTCGGAGCCCTCCTGAACATAAACTAACAGCTGCTCAAAGACCTCGCCGATCTTCTTTTTGGCCTGAACAAAACGCTTCAGCGGAGAAGGATCCGTCTGCTCCATTTCCACAGCTGCATGGAGAATATTCCAGAAACACAGATGAGAATCCCATGAGATCGGGAACAGGGTTTTTAATCGTTAAATTCAATTAAAACCATCCAACATAAAGCATTAAAAACAAATTCATAAGTTTAAATATAATAAACATTATCTGGGAAAGAAAAATTGCAAAAATATATTGTATTTCAACTAGTTGCCAAGTCAACATATTTTTATTACTGTTTAGGTCAAGTTGATATACTTTTAAAATAAATAAATAAATAAATAGACAATAGAACCAAATATATTATATAATAACATATATATATATAATATACAAAATATATTATACTTTTTAAAAAAATAAAGCAAAAAATTAAATTATACTAAACATATAAAATTATATATGTATAAAACATACACAAAAATATATATGTTATAAAAAACATTATAAAAAAAAAAAAATTATACTATAAAACATTCAAAATTATATATGTATATAAGGACAAAAATATTATACTTTTAAAAAAATTATAACAAATTAAATTATATTAAAACATACAAAATTATATATGTATATAAGCACAAAAATATAACACTTTTAAATATATATATATATATATATATATATATATATATATATATATATATATATATATAAAATTTAATTATACTACAACATACAAAATTACAAAAAATATAAAATTAAAAAAAAAATATCCAAAATATAAATACAAACAATAAGAGTACATTAATGATATTAAAATTCATTAATAAAAGAAAAGTTCAGGAGACATTATTATGGTTTATCATTATTTTATTTATTAAATGAACTCACTCGTATCGTCAACACCTTCACATCAGAGCAGAATACTGTAAAAAACAACAAATAAAAATGTATATTTAATTATTTTTAATGTCTAGGTTAACAAATCTGGAGACTCCTCTCATTAACAAAAAAAAAGTGTCATTGCATTACATTATTTTTTGGGACATGTGCATTTATATTACATGTTAAGTACTTTAAAGTACTCTGGAGTACCATGGTATATAAATATGGTAAACATTCAGTACCGTGTTTTTTCCATGACGTCACAAAGTAAAATGTAACAAAATCTCTGTCATCCAGGGATACAAAATTGAAAGTAACTCATTATAATTATTCATGCAGAATTACACTAAAAAAAAAAAAAACAACATCAAAACCAGATTAAAACCAAATTAAAACTAAATCTAAACACAATGTTTACATGAGCTTATCAAATACACGAGTATAAAGCACTAGGAGAAGAGATTAGAAAGTAGTAAGATATGAAAAATAAATACATTTTATAACCTCTACCTTTCAGAAACTAATATTTATTTCAGTTAACATTATTTCTAGAACTTCAGCTGTAATAATCGAGCAGCAGCTGAACTGTCAGATGTTTGTAGAGGTGACATAAGCTTTAGCTTTAGCAGGAGACACGTGATTTCTAATCATAATTATCTGATTTCATTCATTCGCTTTCCTTCTTCATATCGATATCATCGCATAATCACTCTAGATGCTGTAAAACACATGAATCACAGATCTTACCCTGTCACAGGACTGGTAAATCCTCTCCTGTCATGGTAAACAGATGCTAAACTCACTGCCGACACTGAACAGCAAAGATTTCAAAATAAAAGTCCCGGACGAGCGTGCTAATTTCAAAATAAATGTCACAGCACAGCCGAGAACTTGCTGTTCCTCCAAAAATAAAATTATAAACCTGTGTGCTGTGATTTATTTCTTTCAAACACAAAGGTTATGTGAAATTCTTGCACTTCCCACCTACACTCCATTTTTTAGGATGATGAAAAGGTTAAAAGTTGACATTTTTGGCTGGTCTGCCTCAGCGGTCTAACAGCGCTCGTCAATTTCAAAATAATTGAGACGGCCAATCAAATCAGAGTAGGCGGGGTTTACCGTTAACAAGCAGAGCGCGCGAAGCGTCAGTTTTAACGGTAAAAGAGCGCAAGGTAAGATGAAAATAGCAAAAAAAATTAATATTTGACAAAAGTTTTACAACAGAAATGTTAACATGACTGGCAGTACTAGCCACTTGACTTTTTCCTCAAACACGACCGTTCAGAATTCAAAATATGAAGTAATTTACGTGATTCACTAACATTTTTTTCATGTTAGGCATACAAACAAGAGTATAGGAGTGCATATTTTAAAATATTATTAACAAATATTTAAAAATGATTACATAAATACTAGAATTAGATCTAGCATCTCCTTTTCCATCTCCTCCAATGTTCAATATATCATTACGACATAACAAGTATTCAATGAATTTGTTTGTCAAACTGACCTAGAAAAGGAAAACCAGCCATCTGAAAACAACCTTACATGATGTATGTACTGTATATATTAAACGTGCTCTATATGCATGCATTGCATGTAGTCATGCGGATTGATTACCATTAGTATAACCACAGTTTTACTACAAATACCATGGTTAAGTTATGTTTAGTATAGCAAAACCGTGGTTAATTTGTGGTTACCGTAGTTCAGCTATAAAAACAATGTTTTTTAATTTTCTTTATTTGTAGTAAAACCACATTTAATTTTCGTAAAAAGGAGATATGTAATTAAAATATTATGTAATTGAGTGAAAAAATGAAGGTGAGTAATCTTACCTGACGCTGATATTGAAGTAGCTAATCTTAACAGTTTACGCGATCTTGATTTTATATTTTTATTTCTTTAATAAGAAAGAGGCAATCAAAGACTATAGAATACCCAAGACATGTCACTCGTATAGTTTTGAATGAGGAAAAATGCAACGCTCAATATATCGCAGGAAGCCCCGCCTTCTGATTAAAAGAGCCAATCACTAATCAGTAAAGTCATTGCATCACTGTAGCTGCCCTTTTTAGTCCCAGTTGCTATAGAAACAGTCTTTAAAAGTTTAGAAACAATTTTGTTGAATAAGGCCTGTACGCAATCAACACAAACTATCAATTCTTGTTAAATATTGAGGTTTATTACACCAAAGCCACTGATATTTTCAAATAAGGCCTGTAAAATATTTCACAGTATAGTATGATTATGAAAGTATCTAAAAGTATCTGTCAACAAATAACATTGTAGCATAAATTATTTATCTAACATCAAAAGGACACCCCTGAAGTTAGTACATTAACCTGAATAATTTCAAAATAAAGTTAATCAAATTAATTAAAATTGCTATATCAACAGAAAAGTTCCAGTGAAAGTCTCTGAGGGGTGTTTAAAGTTTTAATTTTAAAATTGACTTCAAATTATGAAAATTATAATGTAAAGTTATATATGTTTTTTAGATAATATACAACAATGATACACAATATATACAACAATATCAAATATTAATTAGAAATACACAAACATTAATAAATATTCATAATTAGAAAAACATTTAACAAATTATTTCTAAAATTGCAAATTGCATAGTCCTATGTCTGACATATTTTAAAGTAAGAGCTAGTTTTACTTTGCGAACTGGTTTTAACAAACATTTTCATCCAGTTCAGATGTATTATCTGACTCTAGATTCTGTGGATGCTCTACTGGATCAGTTTGTTCTGTTTTATATCCCGATGTTTCAGATGGGCTGTATTCCTCGTATTTTTGAAACCACCAAGACATCTTTTCATTGACGCTCATATTTTCATCTGTATAGGGGTAGAAGAGAACATCATTTTGTCAGGATATAAACTGACATGCAGCGTCAAATTATATCAAATTAAGAATAAAATGTATTTTATGTAAAGCTAAATAACTCACCACAAGATGCTTCAGGATTCTGAATGTTCAAGATCCCGTCCATTAAAATCGCTTCCCATCTGCTTCCTTCTCTCCTTACCTTCTCCATGAGTTTCTCATCAGCTTTCACTGAAAGAGTGAACATTAACTGAACATTTACAGGTTTTCATCTGTAACATGGCTATAGAGGATGTGAAGATATGTCACACCGGATTGCATGCTGGGGCTGCTGCTGCTGAGATTAATACTGATCTTTTTTGGTTTTGCCTTGAAATTAAATATTCATAATGTATCTGGTTACCATTAAAACAGTGTCATTTCTGCTTCAGCTGTCACATGGTAGAAATGTTCAGATAAAAGTGTTTGTTCAACAAGCTAAAAGGTGGCGATCAATTTCTTTGTTGGAAACATTTAAATGTGACTAAAGTTGTTCTGCTGTCATTGTAAATATTCACTTTCCTATGTCCACGGAGGGGAATCAGAGACCAAAATCAAATCCCTAGAAGCTTGTAAACATTTTTGTAGTGGTTGCACTGTGAAAGTCATACTGTCAGAGGTAAAGTTTAACTAGATATTACATTTCGTAGACAAAGGCTGTTTCTCAATTCCAAGAATGCAAAGAACGGACTTGTGTTCTCGTGGAGACCGGTCTTGCTAAGCTTCCTTGGAAGGACGAACCCAGAAGGACGCGAGAACACACCCTTAAGAGTATTGAGATGTGCTGCGTTCTTGCTTACCTGACCGCATAGTCACAGCATAAGCAGCGGCCAATGAACCATAAATATAACATAACATTACAAACAAATAACTTATAACTTATTAGTCATAACTTATTAAAACATTTCATACTATTATAGATAATATTTACATTCAGTATAATTGAATATAGTTTTATTTTACAGCGTTATATGTTCAACTGTTAAGATTCATTTTAATATGACAATAAAAATACTAAACAAAACATACATGTTTACTATAACAATATCAAAAAAAAACAAAAAAAAAATAATAAATTATTACACATGATACCCTACAACAACCTACAACAGCAACTTCAAAGCTTGCAGATATTTTTTTTTTTTTTTTTTTTTTTTTTGTCAGGGACAATGCAAAAGAGACACATTGTAACAGGTTACAATAACTTGAACCGATGTGTTGCATATAGGGTTTCTAGCTGAAGCTAATTTGCTAAACCGGCCGCCCGCAGCATCTTCTGGGATTTCTAACGGCTCGATTCTCTCAAATCTGCACTCGATGCATCCTCGATATCAAGAACACATTCGGGCACTTTAATGCATCCTCTGTGCTTGCGTTCTTGAGAATTGGAATCGAACTTCGACGGTTAATGATGACGTAGAGCGAGAACACAAGGACACAAGATCGCTGAAGAACGCATATTGAGAAACAACCAAACTTTAAGTTGGCTTGAAAAAGCCTATAGCCAGAAAGTTTGTAAAAGTTTTAAAAGCTTGAAGTTTGAAGATTTTCAGTTTGAAGTAGTTTGAAATACTTAAAATAGTTTTAAAGATTCAAGTTTAAATGTTTTGAAGGCGAAGAACAGACATAGAAAAACAGATCGCTAGGGTACCTGGGGTGGCTTCTAGGGTAGTTGCTAGGGTGTTTCTAGGGTACCTGGGGTAGTTGCTAATGTATTGTTATTTGGTTGCTAGGGTACTTGGGCTGTTGCTCTGCAGTTGCTTAGGTGCCCGGGCTGGTTGCTAGGGTGCTGCTATGAGGTTGGTAGGGTGTTCAGTGTGGTTGTTAGGTTGTTGCTATGCAGTTGCTAGGGTATTCTTGGTGGTTGATGGGGTGTTGCTATGTGGTTACTAGGGAAGCTGGGGTGGTTGCTAAGGTGTTGCTAGACGGCTGCTAGGGTACCCAGAGTGGTTGCTAGGGTGTTCCAAGGCTTCCTGGGGGGGTTGCTAGGGTGTTGCTATGCAGTTGCTATGATAACCAGGGTGGTTGCTAAGGTGTTGCTAGGGTGTTGCTATGTGGATGCTATGGTACCCGGGGTGGATGCTATGCAGTTGCTATGGTACCCGGGTGGTTGCTAAGGTGTTGCTAGGCGGTTGCAAGGCTACCTGGGATGGTTGCTAGGGTGTTGCTATGCGGTTGCTAGGGTACCTGGTTTGGTTGCTAAGATGTTGCTATGCAGTTGCTTGGGTACCCAGAGTGGTTGCTAGGGTGTTACTAGCATGTTATTAGACTGATTAGCAAGTTACTAGCATTTTTTAGCGTGTCTAGCATGATTAGCAAGTAACTAACATGTTGTTAGCATTATTAACTAGTTGCTAGCATTTTGTTAGCATGTTTTTAGCATGATTAACAAGTTACCAGCATGTATTTAACATGATTAGCAAGTTACCAGCATGTATTTAACATGATTAGCAAGTTACTAGCATGTTGCTAGCATGATCCTAGCATGATTAGCACGTTACTAACATTGGGTTTAGATAGATAGATAGATAGATAGATAGATAGATAGATAGATAGACAGACAGACAGACAGACAGACAGACAGACAGAAAGATAGACAGACAGACAGAAAGACAGACAGACAGACAGACAGACAGACAGACAGACAGATAGATAGATAGATAGATAGACAGATAGACAGACAGACAGATAGATAGACAGATAGATAGACAGACAGACAGATAGACAGACAGACAGATAGATAGATAGATAGATAGATAGAAATGGTCAGATTACATAGATAACTAAGATAACTAAGTAATTAGGTGCTGTTTGACCGGCCTTTTAGTGTACGGACACTTCGGATAGATAGATAGATAGATAAAATGAGTTTGAATGAGTTAAAATGGCTTAGAAATAGTACATAGAATGGCAGTTTAATTGAGTCTGTGTGTTTAAATTTGAGTTTTTAAAGTTGGAGTTTGACGGAATGTTCAGATCAGCCAAGACTGTTCAATGAAAGTCTATGGGATTGGGTTTGATTGTAATTTTTAGGAAAACCGTAAGTCGGATCAGTTAATAAAAAAGCAACCCGAGTCAGAACAGTCTGAAGGTCCTAAAAAATGCACTACAAAAAAAAACTCATAGTTCTTTCATTAATTTAATATTGACAGAAAAAAATACATAAGTATTATTTTTAAAGCCTACACTCCCAATATCAACAACATACATAATTTTTTTTTTTTTTTTGTAAAATAAAGAAAACAAATTGGGTGCACTTTCTGCATTCTCAGTCTCTGCGAATATCTTCCTGATACCAGTCTCTAAAATGAACGAAAACAACATGAGAAATACAGTAAGCTATATCTAAAGAAAGCTTTAAGTGTCTATTATTAAATGTAGTAAGTCATGTAAACAAATATTCTCTGATAAAATAATCCTTATGAAACCAACGCGAGGTACAGTCTCTCCCGTCTGAGCTCACAAACCCACGCACATCACGCGCTATAAGGTCCACGCGAAACCAGGCTTGAGAAGTGCAAACATGAAAATGTCCACATCACCTCCGTATATAAAGAAAGATTCAAGTTCATCTCGGCTACTTTTCGTTTTTGGAAGAAGACGTGCTTCTTATGTCATGACACGCACACAAACAGGTAGATCCAATTGCAGTATGTTTTATTAGGATAATCCAAATCTCATGGTCAGCCAGGCAAAGGTCACAATCCAGGTAAGCAGTCCAGAAACAAGAAACATAAACAACATCCGAGAACCACGACAAACGCAGGGTGACATTCAACAGGGACTCCGTAACAATGACAGAACAACCGGGGCATTTATACCCAAGGAAATGACATGCTAACGGGGAATTGGCTGAGTGCAATGATTGATAACCACGGACAGCTGAGTGCAATGAGCAGTGAAGAAACAGACAAGACTATGGAAATACAGTTCTAAAGTGGGGTGACAATAAAGGGGAAGTGAGACCTCTAGTGGCCACCCAGGGAGACACAGAAAACAGACACCGTGACACTACCCCCCCTCTAAGGAGCAGCTACCAGATGCTCCTCAGAACAAAATAACCAAAAAACAAAGAGACCAGGAGGGAGGTGGACTGGTGGAGGCAGAACAGGGGGAGGGATGGCGGGCCAGGCCCGTGTAGGGGAACTGGGACCGGCAGTGATGGCTCCCCTGGCAGCCCAGGGGGCTCGGTCAGATCAGGGGGCCACGGTGGACCCGAAAGTTCAGGGGACCACGAGGGCCAGGGCAGTTCAGGTGGCCACGGTGGATCAGTCCATTCTCGTTGTGCAGACGGCCAGGGAGGAATTCGCCATTTGAGTGGCCGCGAACGGAACCTGCCAATCGGGGAGCCAGTAAGGAGCAGGCTGTGGCGATGGCCAGGGTCACGGCATTGGGAACGGCATCGGGAACGGCCTCAGACCAGGGCACCGCCTCGGAAACGGCCTTGGACACGGGTTATCGCCTCCGGAACCATCTCGGGCCCCGCCTCGGCCTCCGGAACCACATCGGGCACTGCCTCGGGAATGGCCTCAGGAACGGCATCGGACAAGGACACCGCCTCGGGGAACGACCTCGGCATCGGGCACCGCCTCGGGAACGGACAGGTCTCAGGAACGGCCTCAGGAACGGCCTCAGGAACGGCATTGGACAAGGACCCCCGCCTCGGGAACGACCTCGGCATCGGGCACCGCCTCGGGAATGGCTCAGGAACAGCATCGGACAAGGACACCGCCTCGGGAACGACCTCGGCATCGGGCACCGCCTCGGGAATGGCATCGGACAAGGACACCGCCTCGGGAACGACCTCGGCATCGGGCACCGCCTCGGGGAACGGTCTCAGGAACGGCCCTCAGGAACGGCATTGGACAAGGACCCCGCCTCGGGAACGACCTCGGCATCGGGCACCGCCTCGGGAATGGCCTCAGGAACGGCATCGGACAAGGACACCGCCTCGGGAACGACGGGACATCGGGCACCGCCTCGGGAACGGTCTCAGGAACGGCCTCAGGAACGGCATTGGACAAGGACCCCGCCTCAGGAACGGCATTGGACAAGGACCCCGCCTCGGGAACGACCTCGGGATCGGGCACCGCCTCGGGAACCTTGGACACCTCCACCTGGACGGCAGCGGCCTGCTCGGGAACGTCCTCCTGGACGGCAGCGGCCTGCTCGGGAACGTCCTCCTGGACGGCAGCGGCCTGCTCGGGAACGTCCTCCTGGAAGGCAGCGGCCTGCTCGGGAACGTCCTCCTGGACGGCAGCGGCTGCTCGGAAAGTCCTCCTGGACGGCAGCGGCCTGCTCGGGAACGTCCTCCTGGCTTTGAGGAACGGCTGACGCCTGTCTCCTCCTCCTGCAGCCTCTATGATGACGTGCCGGTGGCTCCTTGACGGAAGACTCAGGCGATGAGTCAACCATCTTGTCTGCCAACACAGGTGTAGATTCGACCCTCCTGTGCAGTGGTGCTGGGCTGGTGGTCATCTCGTGCTGTGGTGCTGGGCTGGCGGCCATCTGTGCTGTGGCGCTGGGCTGGCGGCCATCTTGTGCTGTGGTGCTGGGCTGGCGGCCATCTTGTGCTGTGGCGCCGGGCTGGCGGCCATCTTGTGCTGTGGCGCTGGGCTGGCGGCCATCTTCTCTGGAGACACAGGTGTGGTCAAAGTATCCCATTGAGCACGATGGCACAGGTAATGGGTAAACCCCAAAAAGGTCTAGGATCTCCAGCCCCTTCATCTCCCATTGAGGTAAGGGTCATCCAGACAGTTGTTAAAAAAGTCCTTCAGTGCTGCATCATTATAACCCATCCCGACCGCCATGGTCCAAAACAATTGCGCCAGGCCACCCACCTCACTCCCCCTTTGACGAAGGGTGGTTAAGTTCCGGAATCTCCCCCTCCGTTCCTCCATGGTGGGCTGGGGAACAGATTCGAAATCCCACACCGCTGGATCTAGGCATGACGGAGTCCTTCTGTCACGACACGCACACAAAACAGGTAGATCCAATTGCAGTTATGTTTTATTAGGATAATCCAAATCTCATGGTCAGCCAGCAAAGGTCACAATCCAGGTAAGCAGTCCAGAAACAAGAAAACATAAACAACATCCGAGAAACCACGACAAACCAGGGTGACATTCAACAAGGACTCCGTGACAATGACAGAACAACCGGGGCATTTATTACACAGGGAAATGACAATGCTAACGGGGAATTGGCTGAGTGCAATGATTGATAACCACGGACAGCTGAGTGCAATGAGCAGTGAAGAAACAGACAAGACTATGGGAAATGCAGTTCTAAAGTGGGGTGACGATAAGGGGAAGTGAGACCTCTAGTGGCCACCCAGGGAGACACAGAACAGACACCGTGACATCTTAAGGAATAAGCAGTTGTGATGCCGACGCGGCTTAATGCAGAGGATGATCTCATTCCGACGAGTCATTTATTTTTACTTATTAGTGTTACTGTGACATAAACTATAATGCCAGACTACAATATGTTGAGTGCAACATTTTGAAATATGATTAATACGAATTGAAATACAACCTTTCATTGCATCTAAATGTTGTAGGACTCGTCTGCATTTTAGCTCACATTGTCCGGTGATTTATTCAAGATCATACTGAAAAATTCCCGCAAAACTTGATTTCTTTAGTTCATGATTTTTAACACTGCATTTGTGACTTAAAAGTAATGTAATTTTATTGGCATAAGTAACTGTAATCAAATTACATAAAATTTAAATGTAATGCATTACTTTACTGCGTTATATCCAACTCTGGTTAAAAAAAAAAAAAAATAATAAATTAATACCCACCAAAAATAATATACCCAGAACGCAACACAGTGTGACATCAGCTTCACATTCTTAATTGAATTTAGACAGAATTGCCAACTTACATTCTATAGGATATTCCATGCTTTGATCACTTTTGGCTTCTATGCATCCAGTGATGTCCATCTCTAATTCTTGTAGCTTCCATTTCATGCCTTTATGCCTGTTTTTCAGCTCCTGGAACATTAACATCAGTAATTGTTCAGTGTTCAGACTTAATTCCTCGTCTTGTTGTGTGTCGGTCTCATAACGGTTCACTGCAGCACAGTCAGTGTTGAGACTGAACAGACTGTTTTCTGCCACCATTTCATCAATCTTCTGCAGCAGCTCTGTGACTTGATCTCGATTCTTCTTGTCTGTGTTGTCAAAGACGTGATATCTGTTCCTGCATTTCTCAACCAGCCACTGAAGAGCTTCACCTTCACTCTCAATGTGCTGCTCGATGGAGATGTCTGGGAATCTGTCGCCCCACGTGAACAGAACTATAGTGTGTCTCCAGACGTCGTCTCCTAGAGTGGCCATGTACTGTTTAATGATTTGTTTCTGTTCGCTACTGAATGAAGTATCAGTAGGAATCACTAGGATCATGGCGTGAGGGCATTTCATTTGTTGTGATTGTCCCACGCTCTCCAGGATTGAAGTCTGTGCAAACTTTGGGTTGAATTTAGGCGCAAAGTACTTCCACCACTCAGGAGTGTCCAACACAGTCAGATTTCTGTCATTTACAACACCAGAATATTTTGTGCACTTTTTTGTATCTTCTATTTCAAATGTTTTATTATGAAAAATAGTGTTTGCTGCTGAACTCTTCCCAGACATGATCCATCCCAGCAGAACAATCCTCAGTTTTGAGAGCGGAGCCACACATTCATCTTCTAGAACAACAAAATAAACTAGATTAAAAAATTTGTAGACAGACTTTAAGTTGGCTTGGAAAAGCCTAGCTAGAAAGTTTTCAAAAGTTTTAAAAGCTCGCAGCCTGAAAGTTTTCAGTTTCAAGTAGTTTGAAAGTTAAAAGATTAAAGTTTGAATGTTTTCAAGGCAATACAATCCGAAAAACAGATAGGTATAAAACATATTGCTAGGGTTCCTGGGGTGGTTGCTAGGCTGTTTCTAGCATGACTAGCATGTTGCTAGCATAATTAGCATGTTGCTAGCATGTTGACAGCACAATTAGCATGTTACCAGCGTGATTAGCAAGTTATTAACATGTTTCTAGCATGATTAGAATGTTATTAGCATATTTTTAACATGGTTAACAAGTTACTAGCATGTTCCTAACATGATTAGCACATTGTTAACATGATTAGCATATTGTTAGCATGATTAGCATGTTACTAGCCTGTTTCTAGCATGATTAGCATGTTACTAGCATGTTGCTAGCATGATTAGCATGTTACTAGCATGATGTTAACATGTTTCTAGCATGTTTAGTAAAGTTGCTAGCATGTTTCTAGCATGATTAGCAAGTTACTGGCATGTTATCATGAATCTAACATGATTAAAAAGTTACTAGCATGTTACTAGCATGATTAGCAAGTTATTAACATGTATCAAGAATGACAATAACATCATTAAAAATTTTTAACATGGTTAGCAAGTTACTAGCATGTTCCTAACATGATTAGCATGTTGTTAACATGATTAGCATATTGTTCGCATGATTAGCATGTTACTAGCCTGTTTCTAGCATGATTAGCATGTTACTAGCATGTTGCTAGCATGATTAGCATGTTACTAGCATGATGTTAACATGTTTCTAGCATGTTTAGTAAAGTTGCTAGCATGTTTCTAGCATGATAAGCAAGTTACTGGCATGTTATCATGAATCTAACATGATTAAAAAGTTACTAGCATTTTACTAGCATGATTAGCAAGTTACTAACACATTTCTAGCATGATTAGAATGTTACTAGCATGTTGTTAGCATGATTAGCAAGTTACTAGCATTTTGTTATCATGTTTCTAGCATGAGTAGCATTTTCTATGCTAATCCAGCTAAAACCATTTGATTCAGTAAAAAGAAAAAAGCTAAAAACCAGCTAAGACCAGCCTGGCCTGCTAAAAAAGTGTCCAAAAACACTTTAAAACCAGCTTGGGAGACCAGTCAAAGCAGTCAATCAGCTTAGGCTGGTTTTAGCTGTTTTTCAGTAGGGAGTTGTTAAGCTTTGCTATAGCAATAGACAGCTTAAATACACCATGAGTATTATTGTAGAAAGGTTTTCACCCCCAGGGGAACAAATGTTAGAATTTGATTAGACGTTTAAGAATTTTAAATGTTAATGAATTTTAAAAAAATTAGAACTTTGTCAGATATTTAAGATTGTTTAGAGCAATGTTGTATGTTTAAAAAAAATGTTAAAATTGTATTAGTTTAAGTTATTTTGTACACATAACAAAAAATGTTAGAATTTTATTAGACATTCAAGTAATTTTTAGAAACAAAATTTGGATTTCATTAGACATTTATATATATATTCATTCAAAAAGTTATTGTAATTTCATTAGACTTTAACAGTCAAGAAATTGTATATCCATTCAAAAAGTTAAATTTTTTAATTAAAATTTTAGTTTTGTCAAGAAATTAATATATAGTCGCAATTTATATTTGTCTACAAAACTAATTCAGCAGATGTTTTTATTTCAAGATATTCATGACAAATGTCTTTTAGTGTATACATATTTGATTAACTTACTTATTTCTTTCAGTGCGTCTCGTTTGTCCTGCAACCATTTCTGTCTGGCTTTTGCTCTTTCTTTTATTACTTCTCTGTTTTTCTTTATCTCTAGTAGCACATCATCATGAGTTTCAAAATGCTTTCCATTGTTTGCTGCCACAACATCTTCAATCTTCATAAGCAGTTGTTGGACTCCTGCACTTTTATTTTCAGTCTCAAAAGCATGATATCTTTCTCCACATCTCTGTATGATCTGCTGAAGATCTTGATTCTTTATGTGCTGCTCGATGGATTTGTCGGCTCCTGTAAAGATCACTATTGTGTGTCTCCAGATTCTCTCACCAAAGAGACCGAGGTGCTTCTCGATGCTGAATCTGTTTTCTTTAGTAAACGGCAAACTGAGATTAATGACCAGCAGAAAGACGTGAGGTCCCGGTTCACACAGAAAAACACTGCAAACCAGTTCTTGTTTGACAACCGCTGGTGAATCCTGCAAACCATAAATCTCCCACCAGCACGGCGTGTTGATCAGAGATATCCTCCTTCCGTTCACTTCACCGTCTCTCTTCACAGACTTCACAAAGTATTCGCCAGACTCGACCTCAACTCCTAAAACACTGTTTATCACTGAGGCTTTGTCAGATTTCTGCCACCCGACAACAACGGCTCTTATTTCTGTCAGAAAAAAAAAAAAACCACAAAGACATTGAAAATTCAAACAGCAAATTCCATTATAATTCTTATTCTGTAATAAATCAAATAAATACAGTCAATATCAAAAAGTTAATTTACTAAAGTTTATTTTACCAAACGTTTTGAATTTTTTTAATCTTGTGAATCACTAGGTTTTGATATTTATTTGCTTTGCAATCACAATAAAATTAAGTTTTGATGCAAGTAACATTTACATACTTGCGTAAAATATACATTTACACACCAAGTGCAACACACAAGTATTTTACAAACCCAGCTATGCATATGTAGTTTGAAACCCTTCTTTAGATTCTTTGGAAATGTGTCTAAAGATCAGATTTTCTGTCCGATTTCATTCATGAAATTATCATCATAATAAAATACAAAGTTTTTGAGTGATATAAAAACCTAGTCTAACCAAACTAGAAAATTCATGTTCTGGAAAGCATGTGTTTAAATCTATACATCTACATGTATGTTATGTGTTCGTTCCACAACAAGATAAAGGACTAAACTGTTTTTATAATAAAGAATGCATTTAGCAAATAATAATTTCATAGCAAACTGTAAATGTTACCTTGTTCCATCGTTCATGTGTTTCTGTATTGTTATCCAAAACAACATGTATAATAAAAACTGTAAAGAAAGAAAATCAAACTATAAATCATTCAAGTAAAAGCCCAATACTAAAGAAAACTAACAAAAAAATCATCATACATTTCTCAGCTCTCAGAAACAAGTTTACACCTTAAACCTGTATATCAAACAAAAAAAAATTTACACCTTTAAACATGATTCCATGAAAACATAAATCAATTAAATCTGACCTCATAAATTCATCAGGATGAATACAGGAGTACATTTATTTTACGTCTCTTTCTCCAATAAAATAAGCAGTAAACATGTTTCAAAGGTGATGTTTTTCTATTATATTCTTATTGCTGTTAATAGAATATATCTTATCCTCATCCATTTTACCCTACAGCGAATATACAGTATGGAATTCATTTTGAGAGTTTTACCCTACAGCGAATATACAATATGGAATTCATTTTGAGAGGATGACGTGCACCATGTGTCAAAAATTTGATTGATGAAACTCAAAATAAAATTCCATACTTGCAAAAGTTCCAAAATTCCAGATGGTTATTGATTTTAGAGAGAAAAATAAATTTCACCCTACATTAATAGGGAACCAAACTATAAATACCTTGGTACAGTATTGGATAATAAGCTTAAATGGGATGTGTGGACTGAGCATTTAAGTAAAAAGATTCAACAAAGAATGTATTTCTTAAAGGAAATACTCTCGTTCAATGTCCACAATAGAATGTTACTGATTTATTTTAATTTTTTTTATGGTGCTTTTATTGAGAGTGTTATAACATTTGGTTTAATTTGCTGGTATGGCAATGCTTCAGAGCCACAGAAGAAACTTCTGATGAAAGAGGTGATTTTGGCAGGTAAACTACAGAGTACCGAAATGACAGAAACACCAAACTTTGTTCAATCTAATGACATACTGTTAATACAATTCTGATATCATTTCAGTGTAGTAAACAACTAAAGTATCTGAGTATTTGACACGCTTAAACCTGCTTGTGTTCAACTCATTCCAGTCTGACATAAACCCTACTAAACCAGACCACTGCCATCAGAAACCTGTTCAGCACAATCTCTCTTATATTTCTATCACTTACCTGTGAGTATCAGATGTGTTCACAAGGGTCTCTGAACGACTCAATATTCTGTTGTTTAAAGAGTTCGATGGTTTCAGGTGTTCATTTTGTTGTTGATCAAGTTAGTTTCTCTTTCTCTGAGTCTCTCACTGAACTACAGTGATGTCAGAGCTCCTCCTGTATTCACACATTTACATTCAAGTTGCTTCATGTGTGTCTGTTTGTGTTTCTGTCAGCTCTCGAAGAAGAGATTTCAGCAGACTTACAAAATCTTGAATGTTTGGCAACATTTATGAAGAGTTTCCAGGTCAAATGCTGCTCAACTTACAGATGCGTAAGGATATTCTTTTCTATTATTATGGTGACACTTACCTGGTTTTAATACGGTGCACATGAAAGTCAGAACAGATGCTCTGGAGAGACAACAGCAAGACAACCCCCAGAAAGGGAATGGTTTTGCAGGTGGTGTCCACTGATAATTGCTCTCTCCTTGTCTATCCTGACTGATTTATCTAGTCTTGTGTTTTGTTAAGGTCCTTCTCACTCCTTGTTTCATGAGGCAGTATCTGTAACACAGTCAGGTTGCACAGATAGTCAGCTCTGGATGGTACATCAGTATGTGCTGTAGTGAGGAGGTCTGGTGTGTTTCCCAGCACAGTCTCAAGAACATAGAGGATATTCCTGGAGATGGACCATTACACGAGGAGAGCTGGACAGGGCTGTAGAAGGGCTCAAACCCAGCAGCAGGACTGCTATCTGCTCCATGTGTGAGGAGGAACAGAAGGAGCACTGCTAGAGCCCTACAAAATGACCTCCAGCAGGCGACTGTGTGCATGTTACTGACCAAACTGTCAGAAACAGACTCCATGAGGGTGGCATGAGGACTGATGTCCTGTAGTGGACCTGTGCTCACAGTCCAGGGGTCTCATTTATAAATGTTGCATAGAAAAACGGGCATAGAAAATGCGTACGCAATTTTCCACACACACATCGGGATTTATTTTAGGCGTTTTCCATAAAGGTTTTCTATGAGAGGAACCGCGTAATTAAAGCTGCGTTCATGAGTTTGGGCTTTTAAAAACACTGTTTTAACGCATTAAGCCACGTGAAGCGTTTTTCTTTTTAAATTTATTTATTTAGTTCCATCACATTCAAATTAAGGCAAAAAGTACAAGGCAGATAAGGCAATGTCGTACAGTTTAAAGCATGTAAAACAGAACAAAAACATAAAATGAACAAAAAATATTTAAAAAAAAAAAGAAAAAGAAAAAAAAAAGTGCTATAGGCTGTAATATCAGGGAAGTTACATACATTTGAAAAGCTTTAGAATGTTTATTTTTATCAGCTTCTTGTTTTGTGATCTCATATTAGAAAGGGTTTCAAAATATAGACTACTTTAAGATGTCAGGACATAGACAAGAGCCAGAGGTGAGTGAATCCAAACACAGTGCTTTATTTACAATAATGGTGAAGGCAAGGTAGGTATGCAATGTTTTCAGGTGCAAGTTCGGTGCAAATCCCTCAGTGCGGGGTGTAAGCAGATGAGTAAGCCTTCAGCAGATCTCAATGCCACTCAGTCACAGATCGACAATACTTGTCTACTCCAAAGATCACTCCCAGAAAATCACACTTCAACAAGGCACTGATAAAACACAAGAAAGTTGGGGAAATCGCGGGATTTCAGGCCACTGGGTAGTGCTCAGGAATTCTGGAGGCAGTGAAACAATGACACAGAGGTTAATGTTCAAATGTAAGTATACTTTACATCGTAGAATCTGCAGTGTTTCGGATGCTCTTGAGACAACATTCGATGGTCCGTTCCTGTTGGAGGCTTGACGCTGAACTGAACCTGTGGTGAGTGTTTTATACTGGTTCTGTGACGAGGTTGCTGATGGTGAACAGGTGCGGGTAATTAGTATTCAGGTGAATGTGATCGTTGTGAGATGGATGGGACCGAGCTTGACTGGTCCCTGACATAAGATCAGTGTTACAAAAGGTAATATATGATGGTTTCTTTTGAGTTATTTTTGTTTATGAGTAGCCTATAAAACTTTGCTAAAATAATTAAAAGATTAATAATGTAATTTTGTTTTTCAGAAAAATATGGGTTTAGGCGAATTCACAGAAAACTTTCACTTTTTCCTTCATTAAGGGCAGAAATGCTCAGTGTTATGAGCAACAAATAAATAACATCAGTGGAAGTGAACATATAAAATGAATGAGCACACAAAAAAGTAAGGTCACAGATTATAAATGACATAAAAATAACCATTAACTTGGAAATAACTGACCATAGTTCGCTGAAAAGATAAAAAGAACAAGAGGCTAGTTTGTGATGTGATTTCTCATGTGACCAAAGAGGGGCGCTTTCACTCCTCTAGTGTTCAATTATATTAATCATACTTATGTAAGCTGTAATTTTTTCCCAAACCACACCTTTAATTTTTCTGTAAACATGATCCTGCGATCTTAAAAATTCATCAGCATTGATCTTAAACAGCAGAAAGCAGCGCTTTAGGAGATTTGATCTGAGCTCTTTGCAAAAGAAAAGATAAAGCAGGAAGGATGTAATACTGTCTGTTTTATTTTTAATGACACCTAATAATATATAAATAACAAATATATAATAACAAATATTACATAGCCTAAATAAAGAAACGAAAATCCATCAACCAGCTGATATATTTGCAGAATTAATCGATTCAAAAATGAAAAAATATATATATATATTTCGGTTTTATTTAGACTTTGTTTGTTTCTTTATGCATATTATAAAGGGTGTTAGGATTAACTGAGGCATTGGTGGGGACGTAACAGCAGACAACACACATTTAATTGATTGATCAAAATGATTGGGATTATAGGGACAATTTAGTGGCTGATATTGTTAGGAACATGTCATAGCATATCTAAACTAAACTCTACAGCCTTGAAAATCATAACAAGTGATTTCTGACTAACTATAGTTCTCTCCTTAAATATGAAGAGATCCAACAACAGATTCATGAGTTACTCCAAATTTCACAAAAAGCTTATGGATGTAATTATAATAGAAGAGAAATATAGGGCAATAGAACATCATTAATTTGTTTCCTGCTAGCTATATTTCACAAACATAAAAAAAAATCGGTCTCTAAACCTCTCTATTCTTTATTCAAAGCTGATCTAGACGAGTACATGGAAACTATCCGAAGTTCAGTTCCTTCGTGGGCCGTGCCTCAGCCTGCTTGTCGCCGTGGGCACCCTCCTGCATCCTCCACATCGGCTCCGCTCCATGCTGAGAGTTCTTCGAGGCTGGCGCGTCGAGCCCCGCGCAGGAGAGCAGCGCCCCCCCGTGTCACATCCAGCTGTGAAATCGTCCAAGAAGACGACATAGCGGCCCTGACACAGGCAATTCGGAGATGTGGGAGACTGCTCTTCAGGAGGTGGCGGAGACAGTGCCACTCCTTCCCCCAGGGGAGGGCTGGGTGGAGAATTATTTTTGTTCCATCACTGGTCCAACGGCCAGCGGTACCCACATTTTTAATAAAAGAGCAATTTCCCTTTCCTCCGAGTTCCAAGGCTCGTGGGTTGACAATAAGCAACGCACTGCCTCCTCATTCTCACCCACGACGCCCCCTTTCGCCAGTGGCCAAGAGGTTGCGGCTCGGAGACACAACGCCTCTCCACGCATCTCTGGCCAGTTCCTTCCGGGAACACGGGGAGTTTTGCTGTGCTGACTCAGAACGTGGTCCACATTCCACTTCCAAACACCCCCATCGCTGCACCACTGCGGGTATGTCAACTGTCCCTTTTTTGCCACTTGTACGGAGTTTGGGGGTGTGGCTTGCACTGCCCAACCCGTCATGCTGGTTCGACTCGGTTACGCGATTCAGTTCGCCTGGCGACCTCCCATGTTCAATGGCATTCTTGAGACTTTGGTGGCAGTCCGGGACGCCTCTGTCTTGCCTCTGTCTCGAGGAGATTGCTGTCCTGTTGGCGAAGGATGCAATCAAGCCAGTCCCTCCAGCTGAGATGAGGAGCGGGTTTTACAACCCTTACTTCATCGTACCCAAGAAAAGCGGTGGCCTTTGACCTATCCTGGATCTGCGAGTCTTGAATCGGGCCCTGCACAAGCTCCCGTTCAAGATGTTGATGCAGAAACGTATTATCAAATGCGTCCAAACCCAGGATTGGTTTGCAGCGATCGACCTGAAGGACGCGTTCTTTCATGTCTCGATCCTCCCTCGCCACAGACCGTTTCTGCGGTCTGCGTTTGAGGGTCAGGCATGGCAGTACAAAGTCCTCCCCCTCGGGCTCTCCCTGTCCCCCGTGTCTTCATGAAGGTCGCGGTGGGCGCCCTTGCCCCACTCTGGGAAGTGGGAATCAGGATCCTCATCTCGATGACTGGCTCATCATGGCCCGGTCCCGAGAGGAGTTGTGCGATCACAGGGGACCTGGTGCTTCGGCACCTCAGTCAGTTGGGGCTTCAGGTCAACCGAGAGAAGAGCAAGCTCTCCCCTGCGCAGAAATTCTCTTATCTTAGTATGGAGTTAGACTCGGTGAGTATGAAGGCACGTCTCACCAGCGAGCGTGCCCAGTCAGTGCCAGAGATGGGCATGGTGCCGTGGTACACATCGTGTCACCATCACACCAATGTGTCGCCACCTAGAAGAACTGTGTGCCCTTAGAACAAGTGTCCTGGCTTGTTGTTGTTACGACAGATGCCTCCAACACGGACTGGGGCGTGACGTGCAACGGGCGGGCAGTTTCAGGGTCCTGGACAGGACCTCGACTGCTTTGGCACATCAACTGTCTGGAGTTGCTGGCAGTGCATCTAGCTTTACGGCGGTTTTGGCCACTGTTGCTAGATAAGCACGTGTTGGTCCGCACGGACAACACTGCGGCTGTTTCGTACATCAACCGACAGGGCGATCTATGATCACGTCGCATGTCTCAACTCGCCCGCCATCTCCTCCTCTGGAGTCAGACGTGGCTCAAGTCACTGCGCGCTGTCCACATCCCGGGGGAGCTCAATCGTGCAGCCGACGCGCTCTCACGACAGCTCACTTTCCCCGGGGAATGGCGACTCCATCCCCAGACGGTCCTGCTTATCTGGAGTTGATTCCCACTGCCAACTGTACTATTCCCTGTCCCTGGCCCCCCTGGGCACGGATGCACTGGCACACAGCTGGCCTCGGGCTCTACGCAAGTATGCGTTTCCCCCAGTGGGACTGCTAGCACAGACACTGTGCAAGGTCAGGGAGGACGAGGAACAGGTCCTGTTGGTTGCGCCTTACTGGCCCACCTGGACCTGGTTTTCGGAACTCATGCTCCTCGTGACAGCCCCTCCCTGGCGCATTCCCCTGAGGAGGGACCTCCTCTCTCAGGGGCTGGGCACCATATGGCACCCGTGTCCAGATCTTTGGAACCTCCACGTGTGGCTTCTGGACAGGACGTGGCAGACCTAAGTGATCTGCCACCGGCGGTGGAAGACACTATCACTCAGGCTAGAGCCCCTTCTACGAGGCAGGCCTATGCTTTGAAGCAAGGAAGGTATGACCTTATCCTTACACCCCCCACCTTGAAAGTGTATGTGGCTGCCATTGCAGCCCATCATGATGCAGTGAACGGCTGGTCCCTGGGGAGGCATGACTTGATCGTTAGGTTCCTGAGGGGTGCCAGAAGGTTAAATCCTCATAGGACACCCCTGACACACTTCTGGGACCTCTCTATTGTTCTGGCTGGACTTTGTGTTGTGTGTTGGGTAACAGGTAATTGGCGGGAAGGACTGGCTCGGTGTCACGCTTGCTGCATCATTCCCCATAACACAGGGATGCGAGCGCCTTTCTTCTCCCAGTAGAGTTCCCCGGTTGGCATACCCTGGTCGAGCATCCTCCAGCACCCTCAGTGGTCAGACATGGTGGAGCAGTCTGGCGCCAGGCCCAGTACTGGTGTTAGCATGCCCGGAGTACCGGTCAGCCCCTGTACTGGGCTAGGGTCCATATGGCTTGATTCCCTACAGGTAATCCCATATGTGTATTCTCCATGGTAAGGTTTCCATCTTGGTAACCCGTGTCTTCCCTTGACAGACTTCTCTGTCAGTCTCTTCTGGCAGCTGTTCCATCCCTACTCCATGGTAGGACCTGCCTCAGAGACCCACTCCATATGTAGTACTGCCCCTGGGTCAGTCCATATCAGTATCTCCACATGTCACCTCCCTAAGGGTAGGATTGTGGTCTCCGTAGCAACCTTCACCATCGTTCTACCACCCCATTGTTCTGCCAAGCTAAAAAAAAAATAGGAAGATTTGAAGCAATCTTTCACTGAAGGTTGAAATCCCTTCCAAAAACTTTGTGTGGGCGGAACAGAAGCATGGCCTTCTCCAGCAGTGATGTACTCACCCTTTTGGTCCCCTTCGGTACCAAGGTCAGTGAATTTGCACTGGGGCTTTGGGAAGGTTATGACCTTAAGCGTAGCTTTTGTGACACGCCGCAGCTTGTCGACAATTGCAGCGCCACAGGGTTGTGACAGTGTTCAGGTTGTGGTGTTTTCCATAGGACCCCATATGTTGTTCGACATAACTCTTAGTGACCGACAGATAGGGAACGTCTCGGTTACGTACATAACCCTTGTTCCCTTATTGTGGGAATGGAGACGTTATGTCCCCATGCCACAATCTTGAACCATTCGCTGTTGCCGGGACATGTTCTTGGCTCCTCAGCGTAAAACCTGAAGAGTGGATGCACTTGTCGCCTATTTATACCCATAGGCACGGGGAGTGGCTCAGGTATGTAAAATCCACTAGCCAATTTTCATTGGCGTTTTCTCTTAAACTCAGAGATGATTGGTCTCCCAAGTGAGACCCCATATGTCGTTCTACATAACGTCTCCATTCCCTCCACAGGGAACCATGTGTGTAAATATGAAGAAGTTTAAATTATATATTTGTTATTTATATATTATTAGGTGTCATTAAAAAATAACACAGACAGTATTACATCCTAATGCTTTATCTTTTCTTTTGCAAAGAGCTCAGATCAAATCTCCTAAAGCACTGCTTTCTGCTGTTGAAAAATTAAAGGTGTGGTTTGGGATTTAAGATCGCAGGATCATGTTTACAGAAAAATTAAAGGTGTGGTTTGGGAGTTTTATCTTTTCAGCGAACTATGGTCAGTTATTTCCAAGTTAATGGAATTTTTAGTAATTTACTCATTTGTGACCTTACTTTTTTGTGTGCTCATTCATTTTATTTGTTCATTTGCCACTGATGATTTATTTATTTGTTGCTTATAACACTGAGCATTTCTTTCTGCCCTTGATGAAGGAAAAATGAAAGTTTTCTGTGAATTTTGCCTAAAACAATATTTTTTCTGAAAAACAAATTTAATATTATTAATCTTTTATTTTACCAAAGTTTTATAGGCTACTCATAAAACTAAAATAAACTCAAAAGAAACCATCTATCATATATACCTTTGTAACACTGATCTTAAAGTAGTCTATATTTTGAAACCTTTTTAATATGAGATCACAAAACAAGAAGCTAATAAAAATAAACATTCTAAAGGCTTTTCAAAATGTATGTAACTTCCCTGATATTATAGCCTATAGCACTTTTTTCTTTTCTTTTTTTGAAATATTTTTGTTCATTTTAATGTTTTTGTTGTTTTTGCTCTGTTTTTACATGCTTTAAAACTGTACGACATTGCCTTATATCTGCCTTGTACTTTTTGCCTTAATTGAATGTGATGGAACTAAAAAAAAATTATAAAAAAAAATTAAATTAAAAAAAATAAATAAGAGAAAAAAACGCTTCATGTGGCTTAATGCGTTAAAATAGTGTTTTTAAAAGACCAAACGAACGCAGCCCCTTTGATTACGCAATTCCTCCCATAGAAAACCTTTATGAAAAATAAATCCCGATATGTGTGTGGAAAATTGCGTACGCATTTTCTATGTCCATTTTGTGCATACGCAATGTTTATAAATGAGACCCCTGGACTGTGAGCACAGGTCCACTACAGGGCATCAGTCCTCATGCCACCCTCATGGAGTCTTTCTGACAGTTTGTATTAAAACCAGGTAAGTGTCACCATAAGGAATAAAAAATATTCCTTAAGCATCTGTAAGTTGAGCAGCATTTGGACCTGGAAACTCTTCAAAATGTTGCCAAACATTCAAGATTTTGTAAGTCTGCTGAAATCTCTTCTTCGAGAGCTAGCTGAATACACAACACACAGAACACGAAGCAACATGAATGTAAAATGTGTGAATACAGGAGGGAGCTCTGACATCACTGTAGTTCAGTGAGATACTCAGAGAAAGATGAAACTAACTTGAATCAACAACAAAATGACATCACCTGAAAACCATCGAACTCTTTAAAGGACAGAATATTGAGTCGTTCAGAAGACCCTTGTGAACACATCTGCATACTCACAGTAACCACTGATAGAATATTAGAGAGATTGTGCTGAACAGGTTTTGATGGCAATGGTCTGGTTTAGTAGAGTTGATGTCAGACTGGAATGAGTTGAACCGAACGAAGGTTTAAGCGTGTCAAAATACTCAGATACTTTAGTTGTTTACTGCACTGAATGATATCAGAAATGTAATTAACAGTATGTCATTAGATTGAACAAAAGTTTGGTGTTTCTGTCATTTTGCCCACACGACATAAAGACAAACAGGTAAAACAAGGAAGTAAATGACCTGCAGACAAACTGAACACAATCCTGCTTCAACTGCAGCTGAAAATCACTTTTACATTACACAATACACTATGATCATATAACATTTTGTGGAAAGATTAATCTAATTTTTGATAAGGAGATATGTTACGGTTTAGCTGTTGTGAAATGAAGGCGCACGAGGAAGACGAATTACAAGGGTTTTTTTTTTACTGATAGCGGCGGAACAGGGGCACATCCAACATAAACTATAACATTACAACATTACTCCAACATTAGGAGACAACATTACTACAACAATCACGGACGAGGAAGAGCTAAACAGACAGGGTATTTAAGCACACCGGAAGTCACTCAGGGAAAATAGAGACAGGTGGGGAGTAAATCATTAAACAAAACAGGCAAGAACAGAAAAAAGACCAAATAAGGAAACTGAAGTCACTGAATGTAACAGTTCGCCCCCTCCCGGAACGGTTGCGTCATCGCACCGCAAGAGGAATACCAGCGTAGGAGGGGCGGGGGTTCTGGAGGGCGGGCGTGGTGCAGGCAAAGAGGGAGCACCAAGGCTAGGAACCAGGGCCAGAGTGGTAATGGAGGGAGGAGCCCGGAGCAGGAGAGCCAATGTGTCAGGCTTAAGAGGAGTCGGAGCCACCAGGATTAGATCGTAGGTTGGAGTCGACCGGCTGGAGGAGCCAAAAGTGGAGGAGGAGCCGACGACACCATGGGGCCGACAGACGGAGACAGCGCCGGTGGGTGAGGAGCAGAGCAGCCACAGAGCCAGGGTGAAGCCGAGGATCCGGAGGGCTAAGGCGAAGCAGAAGGCTCAGGCGACCAAGGTGGATGTACGGGGCCCTGGAAGAGACATTGCAGAGCACCCAGGATTGCTGAGGATGGAGGCGGAAACCAGAGGGAAGTGAGGAGCCTGACAGAGCCAGAGGGATGGAGTTAGAGTGAAGATGAGGAATGGAGCCAGAGCTGGAATGGAGGTCGACGAGGCGGCTGGAATGGTGGAACGACGGAAGCCAAGGGGGAGCCGGGCGGAGAGGTGGTAGAGCAGGTGGGATGCCACGCCAGCGCGGAGGGACGAGGGTAGGGTCCGAAGAGCCAAGAGGGAAAGCTGGGTCGAAGGAGATGGATAGTCCAGGGTAGCTAAAGAGCGGAAGGCAGCCACTGGGAAAGGGACTCGTTAGAGGCGGCGTCCAGCTCGAGGCGGAGCTGGGATATCTGGAACGTTCCTTTAGGTCGAAGATGGGATTCGGAAGTCCAGAACCATCGCGCCCAGATGGCGCGGGACTGAGGGTGAGGGCTGTGGACTGACTGGCACCAGCGGAGATGAGGTCGAGGGACTGGCTGGTCTCAGGAGGAGATGAGAGGGAGATGGGAGGGAACACAGGAGGGTTCAGTGCCTGGACAGAACCAGCGGAGAAACAAAAGGAGGATCAGTGCTGGACGGAACCAGCAGAGAAACTGGAGGATCAGGGCTGGACGGAACCAGCGGAGAAGAAACCGAGGATCAGGGCTGCAGAACCAGCGGAGAAACCAGAGGATCAGGGCTGGGCGGAACCAGCGGCGAGAAACAGGAGGGTCAGGCTGGGCGAACCAGCGGAGAAACAGGAGGGTCAGGGCTGGGCGGAACCAGCGGAGACAGAAACAGAGGGTCAGGGCTGGGCGGAACCAGCGGAGAACCAGCGGAGAAACAGGAGGGTCAGGGCTGGGCGGAACCAGCGGAGTAGAACGAAACAGGAGGGTCAGGGCTGGGCGGAACTATCGGAAGAGGAGCAGAGAATGACATGGTCTAAGAGTGAGGCGGGGAGAGGGAGGTTGGGAGGGAAACACAGGAGGTCAGGGCTGGACGGAACCAGCGGAGAAACTGGAGGATCGCGGAACTAGCCTCCCCAAACCAGTCTATCAGGTCCATTTATTCCCCTCTATATTTCCCAGAAACCAAATGCGCTCACCCTCAGTCGCAGGAGTGTGGGCAGGGCTTTCCTCCACGCCCTCGCGATCTCCACCAATCGTACCACGACGCACGGTGTTGCCGGCACACCACACAAAAAAAAAAAAAGAAAACCGCCACTAAACTGTTTAGGTCCGTGATTCTGTTATGATTTAGCTGTAGTGAAATGAAGACGCACGAGGAAGACGAATTACAAAGGGTTTCTTTTACTGATAGCGATGGACAGGGGCAATCCAACATAAACTATAACATTACAACATTACTCCAACATTAGGAGACAACATTACTACAACAATCACGGACGAGGAAGAGCTAAACAGACAGGGTATTTAAGCACACAGGAGGTAATCAGGGAAATGGAGAAAGGTGGGGATTAATCAATTAACAAAACTAGAACAGGAAAAAGACCAAATAAGGAAACTGAAAGTCACTGAATGTAACAATATATATGTTTGCTGGAAAATATAGAGCTTGTACTTTGTACTTTCTTTAAACAGCAGGTCATAGTTCAGATTGCTCAGTAAGTTTACGAGTCTCTCACTTTGTTTCAGACGGATGATTGTGTTTCCATCACTATCAGTTCTCACATTTTAACCAGTTAAACTATCATTTTTCTTTGAAAGGCTTTAAGAGGGAAAGAACAATGGCAGAATCTTCACTAACAGCAAGAAAAACCAGGAGAGGGAGTATCGACACTTTACCTCCATGTAAGTCAATAACTAAGAAAAACACTTTGACTTTTCTTTTATAATATTGAATATGTACAGTTCAGGAATGTAAAGCAGATTAAATAATTTCAGCTTAACCAGAATAATTCTTGTACATATATTTATTTATTTATTTATTTAGGTGAAGTGGTTATGTAATGAGCTTCACATTTAGGTTCTGATCAGCTTGTCTGGGTTCATTTTACAATAATAACCAGCTGACTGTACATGATCTCTTTATATTTGAGTTTCTTCAGCACTCTTTGTCTCTAAACACTCTTTACATTCAAACCAGCTTCATGAGGTGCATCATGGGATTCTTCATAAACAGTATTGAAGGAGTTCACACTAATCCTAAATAATGTCTCTTTCCAGCAATGTCATCCTCCATGAGTTCACTGTCTGAGGAGATTCAGTGCTCTGTATGTCTGGATGTGTTCACTGATCCAGTCTCGACTCCATGTGGACACAACTTCTGCAAGATCTGTCTGAATAAGTGCTGGGACAACAGCCAGACCTGCAGCTGTCCATACTGTAAAGAAACATTCAAGAAAAGACCTGATCTCAAGATTAATACCACACTCCGAGAGCTCGTAGATCACTGTAAGAAGAAAAGTCCTGAGAAAAAGCCTGAAGTTCTGTGTGACTTCTGTGAGGAAAGAAAGCTGAAAGCCCTGAAGTCATGTCTGGTGTGTCAGAGCTCTTACTGTGAAACTCACCTGGAGCCTCATCTGAGAGTGACAGGTTTGAAGAAACACAAACTGATGGATCCTGTGAGTAATCTGGAGGACTATATATGTCAGAAACATGAGAGACCTCTGGATCTGTTCTGTAGAGATGATCAGACATGTGTGTGTTCATTCTGCACCGAGACAGACCACAAGAACCACAACACTGTTCCTATAGAAGAGGAGAGTCAAGAGAAGAAGGTAGAAGTTATTATTCTTTTAAAGGACTGATATCATGAGGGATCAGATTTTATTTCATGTTGTGATATAAAAGTTCATTATGAAAAACATATTGTTGAGTTTAATCTGTGTTATGATAAACGTGTCTGTGTTGTTCTCTCTCTATAGACTGAACTGATGAAGACACAGAAAGACGTGCAGCTGATGATCCAGAACAGAATCAAGAAGATTCAAGAAATCAAACACTCAGCAGAAGTCAGAAAAGTGAGTTTAAAATAATAGAATAAAATAAATGTAAATATTTATTATTGCAACAAACTTCAATGTTTAGAGACACTGACAAGACATAACAATAACAAAATAAACAAACAATCAAACGAATGAGTGACAGCCCTTCACAGATGACTATCACACTAAAATATACAGCAACAGCCAATAAAACAACAACTAAAATGTCCAGGGCTTGTTCTGCTCTCGTCCAGGGTGCAGGGTGACGTTTAATACTTCATTTGAGGGATTCTGAAAACACATGTAGCCTATGTATGTGAACAAATATGTATGAGCAATAGTTGCACAGATTCTTCTGTTAGCAAACACTGCTGATAATTTGTTGCCTGTCCTGGTTGACCAGAGAAACACAGAGAAGGAGAAAGCAGTCCGTGTCGAGCTCTTCACTGATCTCATCCGCTCCATTGAGAGACATCAGACTGAACTGCTGGAGATGATGGAGGAGGCAGCAGAAAGCAGCAGAGAAACAGGAGCGAGAGCTGATTGAAGAGCTGGAGCAGGAGATCACTAAGCTAAAGATGAGAAACACTGAGCTGAAGCAGCTCTCACACACTGAAGATCACCTCCACCTCCTACAGGTCAGTCAACATGATCTCTCTGATCAATGATGATGCAGGATATGACATGCTGAAGGATTTCTCCTCTCTCCTGCTGTAGATTCACTCATCCCTGTGCAGCCCTAGAAACACCAGGAACTGGCCTGAGATCAGTATGAAGACTGATGAGAGTCTGGAGACTCTGAGGAGAGCTCTGACTCAACTGAAGGACACTATAGATGAGAAACTCACACTAACTGGTACATCAATACACACACTGATCAGATAGAAACATGATAGTGTACTCTATCCTTTAAATATAAGCTTCAGATCTGATGATGTTTTCTTGTCATTAGTCTCTACAGAGCTGAAGTGGATGCAGCAGTATGCAGGTACAGTGTGCTGTCTGCACTACACTAGTTTACATTCATACACTCACTGCTTCATTACCTGCACTACAATCTGATTAAACACTGGATTAAATATTAAAAACATCAGCATCACAGAATATCTGTATTCTCTGTTTTCTCAGTGGATGTGACTCTGGATCCTGATACAGCTCAACCTAAACTCATTCTGTCTGATGATGGAAAACAAGTGAGACATGGAGACATTAGACAGAAACTCCCAGACACACTAGAGAGATTTAATACATGTGCCTGTGTCTTGGGAAAGGAGGGATTCTCCTCAGGGAGATTTTATTTTGAGGTGCAGGTGAAGGGAAAGACTGATTGGGATTTAGGAGTGGCCAGAGAATCCATTAACAGGAAGGGAATGATCACAGCAAGACCCAGTGATGGTCAGTGGACTGTGGCTCTGAGGAATAGAGATGAATATAAAGCCTGTGCTGGTCCTTCTGTGTCTCTGTCTCTGAGAGTGAAGCCGCAGCGGGTCGGTGTGTTTGTGGATTATGAGGAGGGTCTGGTCTCCTTTTATGATGTGGAGTCCAGCTCTCATATCTACTCTTTCACTGCTCAGTCTTTCACTGAAAAACTTTATCCATCACACAGACCATCACATAATGATGGAGGTAAAAACTCAAGCCCACTGATCATCACACCTGTCAGTTATAATAAATGAATTTACTCAATTATCAAATGCAAGATTAAAATAATGAATTTTATCATTAAAAATCTGGAAACATTATGTGCTGCTATTTTTTTTTATCATTTGCTTTTCAGTTTTTAAAATCTAAATGATCTTATCACATATTTTTAATGTAAATATAATGCTTGTTCAGTAAATGATTTTTTGTTCAACTTTTCATAAATATTCCTGCCATTTTTCTACCTGAAAAAGTGAAATTATAGACTATAGCACTTTTTAATTCTTTTTCTTTTTTTAAAGAATATTTTTATGTTCATGTTGTTGTTGTTGTTCTATTTTTCATGCTTTAAACTGTACGACATTGCCTTATATCTACCTTGTACTTTTTTTGCTGGTCTATGCTTTATTAGTAATGTGTTTACTGAGTTTGTTCTTTTAATCCAAAATGTCCTGGGGTTGGACCTTCAGCTATGTTTGCTTCACAGAATGTAACCAATATTGTCTATCTCTAATAAGCTGCCCCTAGCTTTGGACCCCCCACAAACCACCAGAATGCAGGGAACGTCAATTTCAATACTCTGATATCTGAGCCACCAACTTGTGTGGTTGTGTGCATACTGCGCGGCACTATTTTGACCACCCCTGACAAAATCTCACTCCAAGGTTTTTTGAAAAGTTGGCAGGTATGGAACCATCTTCATTTAATCTCCGTTATCATCTGCAGGTGCCAGTTAAGATTTGACTGCATGCATATGAAATCCACAACAGATACCTCCACAAATGGCTTTAACTGTGTGTCACTAGATTAACTAGAAGCTAGTCAATTAAGGCAGAAACATCCCATAATACTTCTGTAATGCAGGGTTTCTCGGCTCTCCAAAAGTCTTCCTGCAGAAGCCCTTCAGAAAAACACCAAATATTCAGTGTGAAATAAATGTGGATAGGTTTTTCTTGAAAAGAGTTGATTTGAGCTTCATGTCCGTGTTCAGGAGGAGTTCAGGCTTCACTTCAAGAACATCTCTCGGATCATGGACTGTGTCGGCTGCAGTAAATGCCGGCTCTGGGGAACCTTACAGTAAAGCAGAAGCTGTTTGTCTGAAACGGAAGCTGGGAACGGCCCTCAGAAACCTAATCTACCAGAAAGCTGCTGTCCCGTCAGACCCAGGGTCTGGGAACGGCCCTCAGGATCCTGTTCTCCGAGAAAGAGATCGAGAAGCTTCCAGAAAACAGTCCGTCCAAAGGCTTCCAGCTCACGCGGCAGGAGATCGTGGCTCTGCTCAACGGATTCGCCAGGTAACGGAGTTCTACAAAAAATCAAAGTATCAAAAAGTTATAGAAGTTTAAATGTATTGTAAAGAAAATACACTGTACTGATTTTATTTTGTATATAATAAATATTTTACATAACAGGTTTTACTGTAAAATTGCTATAAAATTTAAGCCTTTGTTTAAATAAGTTATGTTTCGGATTTGAAGTTGATATGATTCAAAAAACAGAGGTTTCTGTGAGATTTTATTTAGAGTGTTATACCACAATCAGCCACCGGGTGAAACCCTAACTCCATTGATTTTTTTTAAAATGCATTTTTC